>NW_010308825.1:0-54028 GCF_000700745.2 Antrostomus carolinensis
GTCCCTCTGCGCTGATTCTCTCGCTCGCTGTTTTTTTTTAAAGTGTGACTGAAACAAAACAAAGCCGCAGGGACGCTGGATCTATCATTGGTTGATTTTTCCTCCTTCTTTTTTTTTATGATCAAAAACAACCCCCCACCCGAGCAAACAAACACACACAAAAGCAGAAAGAAAGGGTCTTGCTCAGCAGCAGCATGGATGTCTTGGCTAGTTATAGTATATTCCAGGAACTCCAGCTTGTCCACGACACCGGCTACTTCTCAGCTTTGCCATCCTTGGAGGAAAACTGGCAGCAGGTGAATCATTTAAATTACTCCTGTAAATCTCTTAAGCACAGACAGTCGATGCATTGGGGCTGCATTTCTGACTTTATTTTATTTTTGTGCTTTAATTCAGGGTTGGGGGTTTTTTTGTGGTTCTTTTTTTTTTTTTTTTTTCCTCCGCGTGGGTAGACCTTTAAATCTCTGTATTTTTTGCCATGACAAACTGAGCAGTCCATTCAGATCTGTCTGCCTTCAGTCCTTTCCGAGCACGCCCGGCAGCACCTGAGATCCGGTGGCATTCTCTAGGTTTTTGTTTTGACGATGACGACTATTTTTATTTTATTTTTGATCTTAGATTTTGTTTTGTTTTGTTTTGTTCTTTTAAACAAGGCTGATCACTTCCAGCCAGCGCTGACAACTGGCAGCTGGTGGAAATGGAATAGATCATTCTTATTTTCAGGTAATTAGTATATGTCAATAAAAACCATAGCTTAAATCAGAGATTGGGGGAGGGCAGGTGTGTGGAAGCACTAGCAAAAGCTCTTAGGCTAAATTCTGTAACTAGGGAGGTGACTTATTTTTCATTCTTTTATTTTTCTTTCTTTCTTCTTTTTTCTTTTTTTTTTTTTTTTTAAGAAGGTGGGGAGAAACACACACTTCTCTATCTTAAAACAATGATGCCTTAGGCTGGTTCCAGTAAACCAATGTGTTTTCAGGCACTGTAGGGTTAATATGCAGACAGAATTGGGATACTTTAAAGATGGAAATCAAGTATTACAAATGCATTAAAATGATGACTGGTGGCATGAATATATAACACCAAGGAAAAGAGTAGCTTACAGAGAAAAGAGTAATGAACTATGAGCCCAAATGCATAGATCTATAAATAGTTATCAGCTGGGATACTGAGGGAAAAAGAAAGACAGGATTCCTCATTATGGCAGGACGTTGTGAGGCAGTCCTCTTCCTTGATGTGGTTTTATGGCAGAGGTGATACGCCAGGCGAAATTCTGGAAACTAGTGTCTCTTTAAAAGAAAAAAAAAAAAAAAAGGCTCTGCTGGGTAGGAATAGTGGAGTGTGGCTGGGATGACATGTGGTGCCAATGCAGCGCACGGACCGTGGCACTATCAGTGTGAGAATAACAAGCCACTGGATTTCATCTTGCCGGCGTTCACCTCTGTCTTGGCTGGCGTGAGGGTAGCCTGCGTTAGGTCTCCAGTGAGTGACAGTTTGGGATGTTCATTTAATTTTTCCCCGAGAAGTGTGTGTAGGAAGAAATGCAGATGGTGGGGCTTCCCAGGAGCTCTTGGGCTGTAGCATTGTCATCCTACTGGACTGGGGCTGGATCTTTAAAGGTTTATCCTAATAAAATTGTTTGGGCTTCAACTTTGTGTGCATATGTGCACGCAGACGAGACGTTTATTGACAGCTACAGTGTGAACATATTCAGGGTTTAATCTGCAAAATGACCGATCCAACTTTGCTTTATCCTCCGAGGGGGAGGGGATGCTTTTTGTTATTAATATTCAGCTCGCACATCCATGATGGTCACATCTGCTTTTCTTTTATATTTTTAACATGATAATTAAACTGAAGATGTTAATATAATTTCATTTAAAAAATTAATTTCATGGCATCGTTGTTGGATCGGTTGCATGTTCAGTTGCATATTAGTAACAGTCCAGACAGTCCAAAGCAAGATAATCTGTTGACATAGCCAGCATGCTTTAGGCAGTACTGTGTGTGATATTCTTGTCTCCTGCTGCCTTCTTTTATGCGTGGAAGAGCAGCAGTTTGTTTTATACAGTACAATGTACTTGCCCAAGCCCACTGTTTCTATTGCGAAATTTAAACTCACACTCTCTTGCTTAAACCCCACCGATTCTCCACATATGTTTTAAAATTGAGAAGTTGAAAATAATTTATTACATTTTCCCTATTTCCTTTCAAACCCTTCAACCAATGCCTGATGTTTCATAATACATCCTGTATTTACAGCTTGTTTTTATTCCCCTGTTGCTGCCTGGACTCTCCTTGCAAACAACGGGGAGCAAACCTGATGTGTCAGTGGTGGTAGCAGCTGAAGCTGGCTGTGCAGAGCATGCTGTCGCGCAGGCTTGGCAGACCCACTGACACAGAGACCCCGATTTTATTCTTCTGAATCACTTGCAAATGTAGCCACGTCTTGAGGATTTATTTATTTTAGGCAAACCGTAGCAACTCTGAGACAACAGATGCTTATGTGTGTTTGTGTGTCTTTCTAAAGGTATTCCTTAAAAATGTCAGGCTGCAGTCGAGACCCCAGGGAAGAGAACTGATAGGGCAGTGACTGATCCCTGCAGGAAGCATCGGGATTGGGAAGCAGCAGCTGTAATTTTGAGTGAAAACACTTCCCATGAAGAGCTCTGGTGCCATACCGGGGCTCCGCAGAGGCTCCAGAGCCGAGCTTCTCCCAGCAGCAAAGCAGTGCCCGGGGACATTACTTCAGAGTCTCTTAAAAGGGGGAAGTAGTTGTGTGGGTCAAGAGCAGGCTTCCTTACCACGCTGTGAACTCCGGTTGTTTTGTGATTAGCAGCTACTAGAGCTTGATGTGGAGAGGTTAGTCTGTGCCAGTTGCTGCTCCTAGAAAGGGTGTCTACTGTGACACCATAAAAGATGTACTTGCCCCACTGAAAATCGGAGCACGCCTTAGGGTGGGAGTGTTGACACACTCCTGTCTTCCTTTTCTCCTGAGTCTGGGCCACACTTTTGTAGCTGCTGGCTGAGGGCTACACAGCTGGGGCAGTGGCTCATGTTTCTGATTGTGAAACACCCATCACTCGGGAAGGGCACTGTGACAGCACAGGCAGGTTGCTAAACACTTGCAGGCAGTCAGCTGATCTTCTCTCCCGTTTTCCTTCCCACTGCAAGAGAAATGTGAGCAAGTTTGGTATCTGTGCTTTTGACAACTAGCATTAGGGTTGAATGAGAGCAGCCCGGCAATATGTACAAAACAAACAGATTTTGTGTAGGAAGAGATTGTCATCTCTTGTGTAGGTTTCTTTTTTAGGAGGAAAAAATACAAACAGCTCCCAACCACACACACACACACACTCTGCTGTGGACATAGTTTACATGGTAAAAGTGGAAATAGCTGAAGTGGAAGCTGGAACTGAACCATTAGGTGTTTCATGTTATTTTAAAACACATGTTGGGAAGGGAGGACTTGGGTTTTAGGCAGCAAAAGCTTAGCTTCACTGTGTCAGCTTTGGGTGTACTCCTTCAGGCGAAACACTTCTGAGGTCAGGAGGGTTTTTTTCCTGGAGTGGGGAGGTCAAGATCTAATGAGTAATTCATAGCACAACTTCATCAGGAGAGAGAGAACTTTGTTTAGTCTTTGTTTAGCTCTTCCAGCAGCGTTGGGCTGCCCACAGCACTGAGAGAGGTTAAAGGAAGAGGTGGGCTCTGTGCATTGGAAAATGAGGCGTTTGCTGTAGTCAGCTGGCTGGTGTCAGTGTCTGTGTGTTTCTGCCTGGTGCTTCATCCTGGCTCTGACTGAACTGTCCTGGTTGCTGTCTGTCCCTGCGAGCTGACTCTGCAGTTCAGGACCAGGGCCTGGGACGATTTCAGCACCTACGTGGCTGCTACAGTGCAGCGGGAGGACCTCTGGCCACATATGCTCTTGCTTGGGGGTAGCTCTCTGATGTGGCATCCCCAAGATTGGAACCAGGCTGCTGGGAGAGACGGCACGAGGCTGAAGAGCGCCTCATTACTCTGCAGAGGAAGGAAGTGGGAAGGAGGCTGTTCTTGAGGGAGGTGACTGTGAAGAGCATAGCCTGTGCAGCTGCACGTGGTCTCACTCTCAATGTGCCAGGCTGCAAATAGAGGGAGAGCAGGGCTGAGAATTGGGAAGGGCTGGACACGGGGCTTCAGTCTGTTCTTCCTGCTGGGCCTTCACAATGTCATTTGGGGGATTATTAAAAGATCAGTGTGCAGAAAGCATCTTTTGTAGTCAGATACATCTCTTCGTAGGGTAACATTTCAAACCACCCCTATTGTCCTTCTCCATAGGCCCCTTGGAGGACTCTGGACTCACCATCCTTGTGTGGAGAAGGGGTCTGATCAGTACACATTTTGGGGCTCTCTTTGTATTCTCTGTGGGCCATAGGGCAGCCTCTAGCATGGCAGTTCTGTAATGTCAGAGCACAGGAACACAAAGAACAGGCAGATGCACAGGGTCACTGTGTGTGTAGCTGATGTGTATGAAATCAGCAGGACTTGGGTGCCAAAGCCTGTCTCATTCTAAAAGAGCCAGCCTATGCCACATGTGTCATCAGGCAGAACGGGTCTCATTGTCTGGCAGAAGTGGAAATAGCATTGTATCGTTTGCCTGATAGCCATTGCCCGATAACATTTCCTCTTGCCTTGGCTGACCCGGTTGCTCTCAGCTACAACAAACAATGATCCTTCCAAGGGAGATGTACGTTTCCTGTAAAGCACAGGATCAAGGAAGCCTTTGTTTCGCTCCTGACTCTGTTGTTGAGCTTTCTTTGCATATTTTTAATCAAGTCTTCAAGTCTCAGATTCCCCCTTTCTGAAGTGACTGGCAACAACGATTCTAAGGCATGGTCTTTGTGGGGCTGGGAGGCTGAGTTTTGACCTCTGTTCTGGCAAAGGGCTTTGAGATCTCCGTGCTGTGTGAGAGCAGAGTATCTTGAGGTGACTAATCTAGCAGAACTAATGCTGACTTCTGTTTGGCAGACAGGGTCATTTTCAGGCATATAGGAAAAATTTCCCCTGATACTGGAAAGGAATAAATCACACTGGAGAACATTCCTGCCTCCCCATCATCTCCATTGTTCTAGTTTAATGGCATAGTTGGCCACTACATAAACTAAACCATCTCTTTTAATATTGCTATTTCATCTTGCTGCCAGTCACAGTGTAACACATTTCTTAAGTGCTTATAGTGCATCATGCCTCTTGAGAATAACTTGCAGAAATGGTTGACTTCCAAGAACAGCCACATGTGTAATGCAGTGTATTTCAGACTCTGAGTGGCTGGTCCACTTATACCTGCAGGCTCTCTGCTTGCTCCATGTGCTGAAAGCATGCTCCTGTCACCTTATGGAGAGAGACGGAGAAAGAGAGGAAAGACAAAATTGAAACTGTTGTCTCTATTGTTTCATGATTCCTTAATTACAAAATCTGTTGTTGTAAGTGATTATTTCTTGTTATTATGAAAGTGTAAAGCCCCACAATCCACATTACAGGTCTTAAGTAGCTGATTATGACTATGTGTGTGACTTGTGTCAAGTGATTTTGAAATGAGGTAAATAACCTTTAAGCAATGCACAATCATAATGTGGGTACTCAGCTAGAAAATATTTTCTTTTATTTGTTTGGGATGCTTTAGCCTCCCCTCCCCCACACCCACACATTTCTGTATGTCCTACTGAATAGACAATGCACAGATTAAAGTAGGCTACATAAAAATCATGATATATAGCTAGTTTGCAATGTGATATTCCCATGTGGAAATGGCAGAAAGTCTTCAGTTCCTCGCAGTAATTTCACACTTACGCTCTCCAGAGTGGAGGCGAATGGTATCTTCTGGATATTGTCGTATTTTTTGAGGCCCGGTCAAATGACTCTCCACTGAGAAACATCCAGTGTTTTGCTTCCCCATTCTGCACTGGGAAACATGTTATAGGGAAATGAGAAGGAATCTGCTTCTGGTTGACTCCGTAGCTGCATATGAACAACCTTGATTGCAGTTGTTCTTATAAAACAAAGGATTTTGCTCGCTGGCTGAGCAGCATTGGTGTTAAGTACATTAAGCGATGGGGTAATAGCACACCTCATCTCCTATCAAGTTTGTCACATTCTGCAGTGGGGAAGAAAAACTGTAGGCTTTTGATCACCATGCTCAAAACTTTTAAAAAGTTATTCACAGGCATTGTAATTGGTGGTGGTTTTCCTTTTTGATGGTACGTCTGAATTCCGGAGTGTTAATAAAGGTGTTTTCAACAATAGTGCTGAGTTCCTCTTACTTTCCTTTCTGTTTCCCTGGACTCTCAAGTGCCTCCCGCATACTCACCTACAATGCCCCCACCACTTCCAAACTCCCAGCAACACTCAGGAGCTGGGAGTGCAATTTGTGTGGTGTCTTTCAGGCTGGAGTTGTGGGATTCACCCACCTGAATTGCTGAATTTCTTCTCCCCACAGATCCTCTTTATACTATGGGTGCTTCTGCCTTGGTCCATATGAATCTGGATTAAGTTGAACTGCAGGTTCAGCTAATTTTCTAGCAAACAAACAAAACAACCCTGCCAAGGAAAGAGCCTCCCTTCCTCCCAGATTTTCCTGGGTAGAGAACAGGTTTGGAGTACAGATGTTTCACAGGTATATTCCCCAGCCTGATGCTGTTGTATTTGAGACCGTCCCAGTTTTCTTACATTGGCTTCAGTCTTGAGAGGTGCTACACACCTTTTAAAGTGTCTGAGCTTGGTACTCTCTTGGCTGTGTCTCCTTCCCAGCATTGCCACTTTGAGTTAAAAAATAATGTGCCTGGTTCCCAAGACACTGAAATTGTTCTTAAAAGTCACAGACTTTTTATTTTTTAATTTGATGTTCTTTTTACTTTCCTTGCTTCTGAGCCACTGAAAATTTGTTTTACTGACTTTTATTCTCAAAAATAAAAATCTGGGATTTCCAATAGTTACTTGATTCTAGCAGCATTAGGAAAATGCCACTATTGTGGCATTTTGAGAGCTGGCAGAGAGACAGGTGTGTATGTCAGAAAAAGCTCATGTATCTGCGTTCACCAGGCTGTATTTGCCATCCCTGCTCTGGCAGCGGCCCGTGAGGAGGGCTGCCTGGCTGTTCAGGTTGTTAGGCTGCCTGTGAGAGCGGGGTTCATGTGACACTTCCCTTCTTGGAATAAATCGCTTCAGCCTTTATGCTCCAAGATAGAGACATCTTGGATTTCATCAGGACACCAAATCTTTGCTTCTCAGTTCTTCAGTTACAAGATGAGTTGGCAGCTCTGTCGTTCTCGTAGGGCTGCTGCAAGGATTCGTATCATGGGTTTGTGGTGCTCGGGCACAGGGGCTGAGGCAGGAGAGGGTTGCACTAAGCTACGGGGAGATGGGCAGCCAGCCCCTCTGAAGCTGCCAGCCCAAATCCTGCCATGCCTGCTGGGGTTGCGGCGGCAGGTGCTGAAAATGCAGGACAGCTCCTGTGTGGGAGCCTGTGGTGGAGTGCGGCGTTGCCTTTCCGAAAAGATGGAAATAAGGATCCCAGAGGTAAGCTTAAATCCCCCTTCCCACAGGTCTGTGTCGTCTTCGAGACAACTTGTGCATAGCACTAATTTGATCCCTTCTCTGAGTTTTTAAAAGGTGTTGGAGTTGGGTGTGGAAAGAGCAGGTAGGAAGTCATAGGATTTTTTTTTGTTCAAAAGGTTTAATATATCAGCTCTGCTGTATTAAGCTGCTCTGATGGTCTTAATCCTTTTAAAGCAGGTACCTGTCCTCTCCCTGTTCTTACACATGAAGGATCCGCTCCAATCCAGAGCATTTCCACTCAGTGCAACTGTGTATTCAGTGCATGTGTTATTGTTCGGAGAACTGTTAAGATGCATGTGGTGTACTTTACAACCTACACTAAAGAGTCTGAGTCATTTACACACAGACTGCCTGTTAATGCTTGCTGAAGGTCCAGCAGGCATGCTTATTTGTCATAGTGGTTTTGAACATGGTGCTTACAGACCATGTTTCACATGTCCCAGTCCTCTTGGTTATTTCCCAGCATCGTGGACCCGAGTGCAAAGCTGGGGTTTAAATCATGCGTGGGGGTCAACAGCTCCTGCTCTGCAGGGGACAGAGAAGTAGGCAGTGACACAGGCAGGCTTGGGAGACAGTGTGATTGATGGGGAAGGATGTGAAGGAGAAGGACACTGGTTTGTGAGAGGCTGTTCTGAGACATTCCAATTAGTGTCCTGATTTACAAATCCTGCCCTTAAACCTGCAGCCTCCCAAGGTCAGTTTTAAAGGGGCGCTGGCATAGGGTTGACGTTTGACCATGATGGACCTTTGTAAACCAACATGTTCTGACAGAAGCTGCAATCAATGGAAGTATCTCCATCTATATAATTAAAAAAGCCCTGGAAGCAGGGTTTATGTTTTTTGAACAGGATCATCTTGATGACCTGCTGCCTTTGCAGCTTTTGCGCTGCAGTATTCTTCCTGTGCAACTGAAGCAAAGTGACTGGAAATCAAAGTGAAAATGACTGTTTGTTTGGATTGTGCGGTAAGGAAAAATGCAGGCGACATGACAAGTAAATTAGATTTAAAAAACACTTTCACTGCTAATAGGCTACTGTGCTGTTAGGCATTTGGTTTTAATCCTGACTCTTGAGTGAGCAAAGTTCATTTTCAAGCATAAGGAAAGTTCTTGGGTTTGTAAACATTTGCAATTTCTGCTGACTTGTCTTCACTCCAGCCCAGGAGGGGAATCAGCATTGTGCTGAATTGCTTTGTGCTGGAGGGGGTGAAGTAGGGGACTGCATTTAATCACCTGCCTTTATTCTCCACCAGGGCTGGATGGAAAACAAAGATTCTAGCAAGCAAAGGCCACAGTGGGAAGTGTTCAGTGTGTGGAAGAGTAGAAGGGATGAGAGGTGTTCCTGTCTACCTGCTTTTTATACCCAAAATGGACATTGGCCGCATCACAGCACTTAGGTGTGATGTTAGAGACCCAGATTTGAGTCACTGCTTTGCTTGATTCAGGTCTGCCCTTCCAGCTTACATTTTGGATGTGTGAAATTTCAGTGGATGATGTGGTGGCTCCAAAACCAATATATGCCAATAAACCACTTTAGATTGGACAAAAATGTAATTTTTTTGGAGAATGTTTGGTAGAAATGTTTCAATCAGTTCTACTTTCTAGAAGTTTTCCTGCGGGCCTGTTTTTGTGTGAGAGACTTGGTTTGGGTAACATCTTTGGCTTTGTTGTCAATTTTAGCCTTGCATTTCAGGGCTTGCATCCCTAAAACTTGATTAATTTTTTCCTGGCTATTAGCAATTTGGCTAGTAGAAGGCATCCAGACTCTGCATCCTGTAACTCTCTCGCATCTTTTGAGAACTGCAGCCACGACCCTGTGTGATGCTGTAAGCAATGTCAGGTTACTTCTGCTCTCTGACCTGGGGGCCTGCTCTCCCTCCCTCTGGGGAAGGGTCTGGCAAGGAGTGTTAATGCCCAACGTGCACAAGAGCGGTGCAGTCACACATTTTCCTCGTCTCCTTGCAACTGCAGGTCACTCCTCTGCTCAGCTGCTGCTGGTGAGGTGCCGTGCTGGTTTGTTGGTGAGGAATCAGTGCAGTCCCCCTCCCTTGGCACCTCTGGCTTGCCACTGGGTCTGAGGTGCCCCACATCCCAGGGTGCAGGGCGAGGTGAGCAGCTCAGGGGCTTTGTTCTTTTCCTGTGGTGACACAGTGGTTTGAAGGGTTCTAGCCCTGCAGAGCTTGCTGCCTCCTTGGAGCTGGTGAAAAGTGCTAAATAATCCTGGTCTGGGGTTTGTTGGTTTTTTTTTCTTTTCTTTCTTTTGGCCTCCCCTGTCAGCCTAGAAAATTTATGCTGCTCTGAAGAAAACATTCCACTCATCGGCAAGCTTCTACAGCTGCCATGTGATTAGTAAAGTATGGAAAGGAGAAAGGGAGAAGAAAGATGGGAGCTGGTGTTTCATATGGAAAGCATCAGCCCAAAAGTGGCTTTGTTTCCGACACGTGGACAGTGGAGAGGCTGTGTTTGCTGCTCAATGGAAAATCTGTGCTGGTGAAAAGAAGCCTCCCTCATGAGTGACCAGATCAGATAGGGCGGGGCTTTCGTGTCTCTTGCTTTTATTTTTAAATTTGTCTGCATTTTAAAATAATGAGGGAGAAGCAAAGGGCACTGGACTGACTTGATTTGAGAATACAGACAGTTTGGGCAAAATAGCTCTTTTCTGTCTCCATCTAATGCTGCTGTCCCAGTTCACTCTGGTGGTGTCACAGACCTCCCCCAGCTGCTCATAAACTGCGCCAGCACCTCAGATGGTTGTGAACATCTGAAGGTTGCTGTACATCAGGTTCTTAGCAAGGTGCATGTTCCTTTTGTTTGTTTTTGGTTTCTGATCTTTTGGAATAGTGTAAAGTCATGTTTATAGGCTTTCTTGCGTAGTCGAGGAAACCAAGAGCTTGGTTTTGATGCTGAGAAAGGTGGTTCTGATGTTACCAGAAACCTCTGAGAGGTTGGGGCTTTAAGAAACATGTGTGGATTGCAGTCAGATAGTGAGAGTAAGGGGTGTTTCTGTCTGATCAGACCAGATTTCCAATATCTTGGGAGAAGAGTCAGACTGCTATAAGTGCTGATGTGACCCAGTGAAAGAACTTGTAAGGTGCTTTTCTTGCAGGTTTGAGAATCTGAGGGTATGTGGATGTCACCTGGGGTGGTTTTCAACTGTCTATCACAGGAAAACAACGTAGACTTCTCTTATCAGCACATCCCTTAGCTCTCCTGTGTTTGAAAAGATTGTTGTATACAATGTTTGAAAATGGAAGGGCCTGAATGAGTCTTTTGGTGTTTGAATGGACAGTTAAGGTCAGGAGGAGCTTTGCTGTTTCTTCCATTGATTACAGGATGAGACCTTCTGGACAGAGGCTGAAATCTTGTGTCTCCAGTGCTTCCCTGTATGAAGATGTTTGCTTGAATCAGTGCTTCAGGAGCTGGGGTGATTTGGGGGGTAAAGAAGGTAATGCAGGGGCCTTGCTGTGCTCTGTTTGCACGCCTCCAGGACAGCCTGGTCCCATGGCACCACACTGAACTTCTGAGTTGGCCGCAAAGCTCATGCTCTCTCATCAGGCAGCCCTGATTTTCTGCTGGCTCAAGACAGTTTTTTGTTTTCTGAGAGTGACTTCTCTATTAATCTTTCTTGGATGCTGGCAAATGAGTTTCAGGGTACCCAGGTTAAATACTCTTTACCGAGTGTGCCTAGCTTGTCTTGGGCTTTTTGAGATTTGGTGGTTCCTTTAAAATACGAATAAGCCCCAGTTCTTTGAGGGAGAACAGAAGAATGCCAGTGCAGAGTTACTTTCTGATGTGAAGGACTTGGTAAATGGGTGACTTCCCAGCATAGTTTCTCAGTGCTGAAAAGCCTACCAGTAGGTGCACAGAACCTACTGTTTCGGTGGCTGCATTGGGTTTTCTTTTTCTGACATGAGAAATTCATGTCACATTTCTTTGAGGAAGACATTTGAGGGATAGCAAGGGAAACAAGACATGGGTGTTTTCTTACTCCCAAATACCTCCAGCACATGTGACTTTTAGAAAATACCGAATGCTAATCTTCCAAGTCTTGAGTGCCTGTCGATGTGGACACTGAGTGGATGCTCTAGGTTGAAGATTGCTCCTCATTGGGACTCTCACATGGATTATCTTTGTGCAGTGTGATCTATACCAGCTGCAAGGCCTTGTAATTCAGTTGTTTGAGGAAGCTGCATCTCTGGTCAGATGTTGTTGCACTGTAGTATAAGATGGGAATTTCTATCTACTTTCCTTTTTTTTTATGTTTAAGTGGAAAAGGTCAAGGAAACCTTTGACATTAAGTTCTGAATGTTTTTTCTCTTTGTAAATGGTAAGAATCGTACCCACATCACGTTGGGGATGTCAGATCCTGGGCTGATGCGAGCTGATGCCGATCTGCCAAAGTCAAAGTGGCGATACGCAGATTTACACTGACCCAGTGTCCACAAAGTCACTTGACACCTTGCAGGACAATGGTCTGTCTATACAAATCCCAGGTCTTGTCAGGATGTGGAGTAAACATCAGGATGTGGGCAAAAATGAGCAGACCCATTTTAATGATTTGATTAAAACAATATTTCTGCTGTGTGGCTCTCATAAATGTATTTCCACTGGTGTTGGGGGGAGGAGATATTCTCAAGTGCCATAATGAGAGAGTACATTTTTTAAAATGTTGCACAATAGGCCACTAAGTTGTGCTCTAGGTATATTGGTTTATTTCAGTTTTATAGTGAGTGTGGCCTTAGGCATCCTATAAATACCGTTTTCCCCCCCCCACCTCCAGCTAATAAATAATGGAAACTCTACCGGAAAGAAATTTTCTTTCCATGAAAGAGTGGGAGGTCCTGAGCTGCCCTCTGTAAAACAAAGGATGTAACATGGTTAGTTTTCTTTGGTTTTTCAAATGAAGAAAATGCAGGGGTGGGAGGGAAAAAATTGTTTCTAAACATGCTCTCCCTAACACTGTATGATGATGGCTGGTGTGGGCATCGCTTCCCCCGGGACAGGAATACACATCTGTGAAATGAAGACAGATATGAGAGAGGTGCTTCTGAACAGTCTCTGTGCATGGGAGAAGAAAGGATCCCATTCTGATTTACCCTCAGGCTTTCATCTCCAGCAGTGGAAACCAACCTGAAAGTGGGTGCAGATGACTGTCTAAAGAAGCCTCCTGTGTAATTCCATGGGCTGTGTTGTTCAGGGGTCAGTCTACATTATTAGAATGATCCTTTTTGACCTTAAAGTCTGCTTCCGTAAGTAAGTCATCTTCATAGAATCATAGAATCATAGAATGGTTAGGATTGGAAGGGACCTTAAAGATCATCTACTTCCAACCCCCCTGCCATCAGCAGGGACACCTTCCACTAGACCAGGTTGCTCAAAGACTCATCCAGCCTGGCCTTAAACACTTCCAGGGAGGGGGCATCTACAACTTCCTTGGGCAACAGTGTCTGACCACCCTCAGAGTGAAGAAAAGGTCTTTTCGAGAAAAAAGAAAAGGTCTCTCTCTCTCTTCGAGACCTTTTTGCTCTGTTTTAATGATGTCAAAAAGCTGCAATGTAAATGTGAGTCATGAAGAGTACCTGGGTATGCACATATGGGTTGCCAGACACACACGTTTCATTCTGAGAATCCATTACATGCGAACTGTGTGTCAGGCTGGAAATGTGTCTCAGAGGAGAGACCGGGTTTGTGGAGGTGGGGGCTTCCTCCTGTGCTGACTAGAATCAAAAGCAAATCCATGTCATGTCATGTCATGGAGAGGCTGTGAGGCCACATTCTGACTGCAGCTTGGCCTCCAAGGTTAGAGAAAAGTCAGGGAAGACCTTGTGTTCAGCAAGGAGGTCTTACTGGCTAATTTTGAAGGCAAATGAGGTTCAAGAGCAGGGTGGAAATGATGAAAAGGCATTTTCAGTCACTGCCTGCATCCAACAACAGTAAACTGCATGTAAGCAGGTCTGGTTCAGAAACAAATCAGATTGGAAATCTGCACTGTTAGATCATTAAATTCTTCTGCCTGGGTGCCATTACTCCTCAGTGTTCCTTTCCAGTCTCATCTGAAATCCACCTAGTGTGAGGCCCTGCTTTCCTTGGAAATGTGTATCTAACAGGCTGTTCTCTCTCCTGCCTGAGTCTAATTCCCCCCCCTCCCATATGCTCTCTCTTCTCCATGAGCAAGTCCATTGCTGTGTTTGGGTTCACCCTGTTGATAACTTCACAGTCTATGATGCTTTTCCCCATCTTCATTGTATTAACTCTTTCAAGGATTTTTATCTAAATCTGAAATGAGACCCCAGCTCATTGACTGGAGATTATAACAGTGACTGTGGAACAGATGTGATAAATAGTAATAAATGTGCATGTCCCTTTCACTTTGTCATACTTTCCATCTCTGTGTTCCTTCCAATTTTCCTGTCTATCAGATGCTGAGAATGTGTCCTCGAAGCTATATTGGTCTTCTCTGTGTCTTATCTGTTCTAGGTCTCTTTTCAGCCTTACTGGATCTTTGCTTTGTATTGAGTGTGCATGTTGTGTTGCTGTTTCTTCCATACATGCATTAATTTATCTTTTTCCAAATTCAATCTCAAGGATTTATTTCTGCCCCTGTGTGTTTTTCTTTATATACTGTCTCTCTCTGCTGGCATCACAAAAGAAAATTGAGCATTTCCTCCTTAAGCCCTTTTCCCTGCTTTTCTTCACAATGAAAGCTTTTTATCAGTTTCCTTAGTTTTCTGATTTGTTTTTATTAACCATGTTTTCATAGTGAGGGCTATGATCCATCAGAGTAAATGGAAACAAAAAAATTGATGCCAAATTTTTGTTTGTTTGCTTAGTGAAACATCAGACTGTAAGCGGGAAGAGGTGAAATCGGTGCTGATGACTTGCCTTGATGGTAGCTGGTCCTAAATGCTGGCTATTGACAGTGAGTTGTGGAAGTCTCAGCATTTTGAAGAGCCTAAAAACACACATACGACCGTGAGGTTGAAAATCCCATGGAGGTATTAGTCTCAGGAAGAGCAGGGTTGCAGTTGGTTGCTGCCCTTTGTTCAGGAAGCAGTATCTGTGTGCTGGTTAGTTAGTTGAAGACCACTGGTTTTGTGATTGATGGATGTGAGGTGGGTGTTTAACCTGGATCATGGTTAAAGGGTAAAGGCACCTTGAATTTCGGTGTCCACCCAGCACAACCTCTGCCCTTCTCTTCAGCAAAGGGAGCTGCTCCGATGCGGGCAGGGAGTAGGACCGCACGAAATGCTGCTGAGTCCCACCACCATCCCTCTGGAGAGTCCCCTGCTCTGCCACCATCCACCGGGGGTGGTGGCTGTGGTGGCCTTGAGCAGGCTGGCTCCCTGCCACCTGGGCCCGCTGCCTTAAAGGAGGATTTCCCGAAGTCACTAGTGAAAGGCAAAGGAGCCTGCCTGAGCCGAGGGGAGCGTTAGGAGCTCCGGACTGCGAGGCACTCTGTGGGTCACTGTTGAAGGTCCACCCGGGGTGCTGGACCTTCCTGCTCTGTCTGCTGTGCTGCTTTTAACCATCTCCGCTCCTTTGAGTCAGCTTGGGCTGCTTGCATGACAAAAGAAATATTTTCCTGGTGTTCCAGAACATGGGTGATTCCCTTTCCTTCCTGTGTAGGAGGAAAGCTGCTCGACCCGTACAGGATCTACCGGGGTTGTAACAAAACAGTGGGGCCTCGCCAAATAGCAGTGAGGTGCACAGCTGGCTGCAGGCAGCAGGACTCTGCTGGGTTTTGCTTGGTTCTGCCTCTATGAAAACTTCTCACAGGAACTGTCATCTTTCTCTCCTTTATTCAGCAAGCCCTTAAGCTGTGGGTATCTGTGAGGAGTTTTTGTGTGAAACACAAGGACTGTAGAGGAACAGGTCCTAAACCATGTGCTGTTGCTAATGATCCTGCAGGCTAGCATGTAAAAAGCCAAATGTTTTAACAGAAATAAAAGAGAAAAAACAAAGAAATGACCTGCTACAATCAGGCACCACGTGGCACCATCCTTACAACTTGATGGTGTGATTGCATTGGTCTACATCCTGGGTGTATTCTTCCATCTAATGACTTTCTGGGGCAGTTCAAAACAGAGGGGTATGAAGAAAATCTACTGTCCATCCAGATCTGAATCAGTACAAAAGTTGAAGTTCAGAAATAAAATACGAATGAGAAAATGGTGGGAAAGCAGTACTCTGTGCCTTACCTCTATTTCAGTACCAGGGACTGTGCCAGCAGATTTGTGCAGTCTGGAGCAGCAAAAATCCTCAGCAGTACCCCAATAAGTCAGAGGATCTGACACCTACAGTCTTGGAAGTAAAACTTGCAAGTTGCCATTCTGAACCTCAGATTTTCCAAGAGCAATGATAGAGCTGTTTCGGCAGAGAAAAATACATACCCTTTAATCCAAGACCCAGAGGTTTAGAGCATTCAGATGTCTGTTTGATTTGATGGTTGGGCTTTGAACAGATAAGATGCTTCACAGCCATTGCCCTTCGAGAGCAGGGAAGCTATAGCATGCCCATTTTACAGGCTGGGAAACTGGGACACCCAAGCACTTGGTTGTTGGAGAGAGGAAGTCAGGAGCAGAGCTTGAAAAGCTTGAAAAGGCTCCTTGATCTCAATTTTAATTAAATTCTTTCTGCCATTGTCTTCCCTGGCAGTTTAACTGGTGGAATGTGGTCTAGCAGAGGAATTTTTGGCTACAGACTTGATGGGAATATTCTTCTGGGCCAGATCCTTGCTTAGTGTAAATTAAGATGACTCCAGGAGCTATGATTACGGCGCTAGTGATTTACTCCTCCCTCTGAGAATCTGTCCTTGGTTTGCAGACAGTGGGCAGTGTCATATAATTTGTTCTTTTTAATTTTAGTCTGTCTAGACACTTTTGCAGCACCCCTTTCTGGGAGGAATTTATGCCAGCAGCTCTGGAGCAGTACCACACTTCTCTGGTGGGAAACACTGAGCAGACACAGCATGGAGGTGGCCTGGTGTGCTCAAACTCAGCAGTTCACCTCTTGGGTACAGGGTTTGGCTTTGATAGGCTCAATGTCTTCTAGTGGAGAGGTGGCAGAGAGGATTCGTGGCAGGATTTCTTCTCTGTGGAGTAGGAGCGAGTCTGTAGTTTTCCCCATTTTTGATGATGTGTTGTCCCAGCTGAGTACTGGAGAAAGATGGTTGGTGCTGATGTAGCGTTTCTGTGGTAGTTTTTCTTTCCAGCAGTGGGTGACATGCCTCTCTGTGCATAAGAAGGTCCATCTCCCGGTTTTAAAGGCCATTTGCTGGGCTTGTGTTTATTGTTACAGTCAGTCCTTCCCCCGTGCTGTCAGTATTTATCTCTCAGCCTTTAGCTTCTCTGCTATGTTTTCTTCTACAATGAGTCCCCTGGCATAGAGGTGGTACCTCTCCAGCCTTCTTCAGACTCATCACGAGGCATGCACAGGGCCTAGTTTTTACAAAATCCTCAGATTTGCTGGCTGTGGTTAAGCAGGTGATTAACTTGGAATGTTTTACTTCCCCTTCCGTTTTCTTGCCAATTCCCAAGTTACTCACCAGGATTGTCTGTAACTGTGATTGTCAAAAGCCAAGCACAGAAAGGCTGTGACTCTAGTTGGGGCTCAGGAGTGGCAGCAATATATACCCTCTTACTGCCATTGATTCTGCTTGAATCCATATGAATCACAGAATCACAGAATGTTGGGGATTGGAAGGGACCTCAAAAGATCATCTATATGCACTTACCTCAATCCCTAATCCTCATAATCATTTTGCAAAATTTCCTAATCATAGAGTCCTACCCTCTGTTGTTAACGACGTACATTTATGTGTCTGTACCCAGCTCCCAAAAGGAAGGGTCTTCATGGCTGCAGAAAAAAGCCTGAAGATAGGGATTCTAAAGTCATTAAAACCAAAATTTCTTTTTGGGAAAACCACATTATTTCTGGGATTCCACCTGAGCTTGATCAATACTAATGAAGCAGAGCTCTCCCAAAAAAGCAGCTTGCATGGAAAAGAGATTCTTTGTGCAATCTTAATGATTTTGAGAGAAACATTTCCCCTGTGAATTGCTGTAGGAGTTTGCACCCCTTCCCCCATGCTCAGCAGAGGCAAGAACATATGACTATCCTCATGTAAGGTAGCACAGTGTTAATAATGCTGCTGTATTGATCAAATTGGGCTGCTTTGTCAACAGGGACATCTGGGAGGATTTATTCAGAGTCCTAAGGTTGTGCCTCCTAAAGTGCATTTTCCCGTCCTTTCACTAGGTGAAGGGTGTGTTTTGCTTTTTGTCTTAGCCTGCAGGAACGATGCTTTCAGAAGATTTCATGGTGTCCCACCATCCGCTACCTCTATCATTTCTGCTTTTAGGGCTCCCACCTCACTCCCACTCAGAGCTGGACGTGTCTCAAGTGCAAAAATATGTTGCAGTGAGATCCAGTTGTTTGCCCTTGGAGAGTGCCTGGAGGAGCAGCCGCTGGCTGTGGGAATGTGGATAAACACAGGGCGACGGGAACAGGAGAGGCTTCCTCTTTGCTTAGAAAGTGAGAAAAACATTGGTAAGAAAGCAACGTAGAAGGAAAAGCATGTGCAGGGTGGTTTTATTCCCCCTCCCGGCTGATATTCACGACCTTGTTAAAAAGATCGGTCTGCTTCAGAGACTACACGTGGTCATTTTTAAGTGTAGAGAGAAACCAAATGTGGCTTTTATTTTTCCATCTGATAAATTGCCAGTTGCTGGTTTTACTTGCAGAACACTCTGAGTAGTCTGAGAAGAACACGATCACCTTGATATTATATTTATGAGTAAAAATGGTATTAGGCAAAGAAAGCTCTTAGCTCGCATGTAAAGAAGACTTTTACTGCAGTTTTTGCTTCCAGGAATGTGCCATTACTTGTGGTGGGGAAGGGACACATTAGCAGGCTTGACAGGACGACTGGAATGCCTAGGGGCACTCAGGGGCACAGGGGCACTTTGACATCGTGATTCTGTGACAGGTGTCACACGCTTAGTGCTGGGTAGTGATGGGACGTCCACAGGGCTGGCAAGGGTTAGAGACATTTGCAATGGAGGAAGACCCCTGATGGTGGGAGCACCTCTGGGGTGCTCTGAGCAGAGCCCATGTGTTCAGAAGTGCTGCGATGTATTCTGCAGGGGCACAGGGTGGCAACAGAGTCATGAATCATGCCTGGAAAATTGTGTCCTGAATGCATAGGCTGCCAATAGTGACGGTTATAGCTAAAGAAGCACCATTTGAGTGCACTTCTCTCCTTTTCTGAGTCCCAGTCCCCCAACTGCTGGGTATGAAGCAGATTGCTCCAGCAGCCCCAGCGACCACAATGCATTTTGGCTCTTGCTTCAGCTCAGATATCATGCAACTACTTGGGAAGTGCAACTGCTTGGGAAGCGTAGCCGGCTGGAGGCGAAGCAGCAAAGTGCTCCCAGGAATGTTCCCTGCAAAGCAGAGATTCAGCCTGTGGTCTCTTGTGTGGTTCCTCCTCTCCCAGCATAAAGGTTACCTTTGTATGTTTATAACCAAAATAAAATTGCAGCTCCTGAAAGCTATAATTTGTACTTGGGGGAACATTGTTTGTGTTTAGCTATTGCAGGGATTGTACCAAAGCACAGTGACAGAGGTCTGAAGTGTTTGGGATGACAATTGCTGGCAACAGACTCCACCTTTAGGGGCTACTGAAAAGAGCTTTAGTTAAGCAGTAGTCATGATAAACAAAATGCCAGGGAGGATTGGTTGTATTGTGAGGGAGAGGACCCCCCTCCTGCAGCAGGATAGGCTGTCCTTCCTCAGTTCCCACTCTTCCCCTTCCCACAAACCAAGCCAAGACAGCCTGGCTGTGATCTTCCAAGTCATGACATTGGAGACTCCCATCCCATCTCAGAAAGACAATAGAGGGAAGGAGTGGTATATAGCCAACCCACAAAGGCAGGCTTATCTCAGGAGATGTTATATAGGCTTAAATAGAATGGAGAAGGGAAATCGGGGAAAATAGGACACTTAAGGTAAACTAACTACATTTTTTAAACATCTGAGTTGGAAATATCCCAATCCACTCTTGGGATTATAATGACTACAATATGTTTCCTCTTTTCCTTGTTGGTAAGTGCTTTTTGTTTGTTTCCTTTCTGGAGAGTGGTGAGGGGCCGCAGTTCCTTGCAGTGCATGTTTGGTAGCGAGCTGGACCTGTCTGTGGCAGTTTAATGGGTAAGGCTCTAGTGCTGGGAACGTGACATCTTCCAGTTCCCAGCATCATCATTTGGGCCTTTTGCCTCAGGGAAAGATGCAGCTGCAAGTTTCATTTGGTTTGCTTAGGGGGATATTTAGGGATGGGGCAGGAAAGCCAAAGGCCTCACGGACAGCCTCTAGCAGTGCGGGTGCCAGCAGAAGGGATGCTAAGAGCCTTGCCAACGGAGAGATGCCTTTGTCTGGTATCATCTCTGCAAGGTGGTGCTGAGTGTTGTGTTCAGTGATCTACCTGGAACTTATTTGGGAACCCTTCCGATTAATTTTAGGGGGAAAGATGCCAAGATAAACTTGAGACAGGGTCTGGTGGTTTTGCACAGTATTCTGCAGTATGTTTCCAGGGATATTTTGCCAGGAGAAACAGAAGGTTTAAGAGAGAGTATGAAAAGGGACAGTGGCTTGCCTTGACTGCGAGGTTCCTGCCCAGAGTGTTGCTGAGGAGATGCAGCGTGAAGAAACAAGGGAAGGAGATGGTGCTTGTAAGGGGGAGAGAGGCTGAAAGGAGAGCCTCTCTGAGGTCCTGGAATCAGACAGGTTACTGAGCAGGGCTCAAAAGGTCCTACCCCATCCTCCACCTCCTTCAGGAAGAGTAGATCTTCTCCTGGCCTCTGTTTCTGCTGATGCTTTACCACAGCGTCCAGCCTCTGTTTTTCACCAGTCTGCTTAGAGTAACTGTACCACCCCTTGGGCCTTTCTGCATTGTAGTCTCTGCAGACTTGGGAGTCTGCAGGTTCCCATACAGGGCATTTCTACAAAAGCATGTCATGATGGCTTATCATATAGTGAGCTCCTCTAACAAAAGACAGTCTTGTGCACAGAAACATCTTGAATTAACCATAGTGGCTGTTTGGATGCTGGGAAGTTGTCCTATCTTCCAGGAATACCAAGACATTGCATTCCTTCTAGGCTATTTTCTGGCTGCTTTGCTATTAATAACTTTGTCCTGAAATAGCACTTTCATATTGCAGCATATTAAAATCCATAACAACTGGGTGGGTGTCCACAGTCAACAGACTGAAGAGAGTGAGCCAGCGCAAGAGCTGTGGTTGTGTAAATCAGCTCACAGAGGTGTGCTGACTCGAAGCAGCTGGGGATCTGACCTGCTGAGCTTCCTCCAGTCAATAAATGGCAGGGCTCTTAATGAGATCTCCTGGCTTCCCGTGCCATGCTGCAGCCGGTCGCCGTACAGCTGCTGGAAACCGCGCTGGCACGAGACTGATCTCGTGATCCTGTCATGGGGAGTGAGCAGTGCCTCGTCCAGTTCTGACAGCGCACCTTGAGTTGCTGGTGGTATCCACAAAAGGCCCTGCCAGATCTCCTTTTTGTTTGAGCTAATGCATTTTGGGGATACGGGTCTCCTCAGATGCCTGTGGGCAGCTGCCTGGGTTGCTGCTGAGCGGTTGGGCCAATACTGGCAGGGGCTTCTAAAGAGGATGGTGCTGCTTTTATCAGGGAGTGTAGCAGCCCAAATGCACTGCCTGTGAGATCTGAGGCTGATCAAAATCCCTGGTGGCTAGAGTTTTGGAACAAGTGCCTTGGCAGAGCAGCAGAGAAGAGAAAAGCAATGGAAAAACACCCTTGGCTGTAAGGGAGGGTGCCTGGCTTTTGAGTGAGAGGCAAGTTTACCTGCAGTGGGACCATCAGGTGCAAAGGCTGTTGTTTCTGTGCATAGATGATGAAAACTCTGGCCTAGAACTGGGAGAAACCTGTTTGTGAATACCTCCATATAGACTGTGCAAAAAAAATTTAAAAAAAAAAAAAATCCAAATATCAGGATGTCTGAAGTTGGTGTTGTTTTAAAATTCTTCCCATTTTTCCATTTGTCCCATTGTTCCTAATAAAGTAGACAAGATTTGTAATATAAAATAACCATCTCCAGCCATCAACGAACATGTCAAATCCTGCTTTACATAAGCCACAGAGTTAAATGGCGCTAATTGAGAGCAGAATTTCATGGAGCTTGAGTGTTGGCAAGGTCCTCAGCTGATGTAAACAGGAACCATGAAATCAGGGCTGCTCTGTGCTGATTTACCCCAGCTGAGAATCCGGTTGTGCTTCCCGGATTGTTTCTAGTCTGTGCTTTGTTTCTAGCCTGAGTTTTTTTTCCTTGGTGCAACGGTGAAACTCAAGTCTGTTGTCTCTTTTCCTTGCCCAGACTGGCATATTTATCACAGTAGCACATGCATCTTCTTGGTCTTGTAAGATAACAAATTGCCCAAATTATTAAAAAAAAAATAAAAAAAAAATCAAAGAAAAAAGCAGCAAATGGCTTTTTGTAAATATGCTTGGACAGTTGCTGTGCTCACATTCAAGTTTAAACTTCAGCCAAACAGCCCACTGCTCCCCGCGTGGCTGGAGGCAGGCTTTGGTCCTATAAGTTTATTATCGTTTAGAAATTGTATAAATGCTCTTTTATTCTTTTTTGTTCTGCCCTTATTCTACAACACATTCCCCTTCTTCCTCCTGCTTCCTGTTTCCCAGACAGGTCCCCACCTCTTCCTCCCCACAGCCAAAAATAATACAAAGGGGAACATACAAAAGGTTTTTTGAGCCATGAGATGTGATAATGAATGGGCATCATGTACAGAGTAGATACAGCAATCCCAGTGTAAAAATGTGGATTGCGCAGTCAGGATGAGGAATTGCACATTTTTGGGTTAGGAATTCAGTGTTGTGCATCCTCTTGTTTGGTACGTTTTTAGGTCAGAACAGAAGAGATGACTCACAACCCAGGACTCTTACGAAACGTACCATGTATTGAGTGTATTGATCGCATCTCCTCTCCAGGTTTGATTTAATAAGCTAATTGTGAAGAATTGTGCTTACGAATGTGCTGTTGCCTGAGAGTGTGTGAGGACAACTGGTGTATACATTTGTGTCAGCTGCTGAGGTGGAAATGTTAAACTATCTCTGGATATTAATGAAACATCTGTAAAGAGTACACTTTTACATTCATGATCCTATCCAGGGTAATTACAAGGAATCCAATTCTGCTGTGTAACCCCACTGAAATACTTTGTAAGGATGAATCTTAATTGAGGATGGAGACCTAAAATATTGCTCTGCTTTGTACGTTCCACAGCCGTCAGCATTTGCTCTTCATATCCATTTCCTGTGAGAAGTTTACCACACTCTGGGGCATGCTTTGAACCTGATCCTTTGATTTCAGTGGGAGCTAGGACTGGCAATTCAAGGAGCTAATTGTGCCTTTTTGCTGTTTATAATGCTAAATTAAAGCTGCTTCCAAACCAGATGGCAACAGGTTAAATACACACTTGATGAAGTTTGGAGAAAAGTTTGCAGTGAGGGCCACTATCCAGCTCACTCAAAGCCATCCAAGGTTGTCATACAAATTAATGATCTCTTCAGAAAGATTTTGAAACACACTTATGTTACATATATATCATTTCTCAAATGGCCATTGTATGGCTGCTTGCTGCCTGGACTGCATGACAGCATGCAGGGCATGTGCTGGTGTACGAGCACATGTGGGTTTTACCGTATTTTGATACTAGCACAATGGGCTGCCTGCGCTTTTGAATTCTTGATTTGGCTGTCCTTAATCCTTTGCTGACATTGATGCTATTTTTTGTTGTTGTGACTGGTTGCAGATATTTTTTCTATCTTTATTAAACAGTCAAAAACCAACAAAAGCCCTCCAAAGCCCCGGTTCAGAGTTTGCAGATTTCTTTCATCCTTTTTTTTTTTTTTAATCTAGATGCCTATCAAATTCAGCTATGCTTAGCTGCAGTCCTTTGTTCAGTATCTCACAACCAGTGCACTGAAATTCTCTTAAGCTTAGAGCCCAAATACCACAGATTTTTAGTAAACAAATTTGTCTTGTCCATTTAAAGGAATATTTGTTAGATAAGATATATTTCATTATCAATAAGTTTGGGAACAAATATTGATTTTGACTCCTTGGTTAGAGTTATGGGTTCAGACTCTTTTTCTGTTTGAGACATTTGTTTTACCACCCATTTCAGCTGGTGAAAATTGCTAATTTAGGCAAAATTGGTTTTGATCCTTTGAGCTTTAGAGGCTGATCAAAGTCTTTGGTAACCCTGGTTACATCATGCCCCAGAGCAACAGGAAAATGACTTGTGTTTATATGAAGGTAATGATTCTGTCCTTTAAATAAAACCACAGAACTTTTTACATTAAAATATATCTTTGCTGAATGTGGTTGAGGCTTTTGATTTCAATATCTTTTAAGCTCTGAAGAAAAACGCTGTGGAGAACATCCAGGGAGAAAGCCATCTGGGTCATGGTAGGAGAGTGTTTGCAAGTGCTGTTGTGCATGAGTAGCAGTGAATGGGCTGCTTTGGCTAAATACATTTCCGTAACGGTTCATTCTTTGGCTGAGACCAAGGGGGAGAATGGGCACAGGCCATTATTGTATTGAAGAAATTTGCAAACAGAGGCTTGAGTCCTGTGTAGCATAGTCAAGAGATAATAATAGACTTGTCCATTGCAGACTCTGGTGGCTGGTGAGACCCTTTCAGCCAGTGTTAGAGAGGACTAGCCTGACGGCTCAGGCGTATGGTGAAGTTACCACAAGAAAAGAAGTCTTTGTGTATCAGATGATCTTTGCTGACTATGCGTGTGCTTGTTTTTTGCTCTTGGCAAAAGCCTGTTTGTTGAGCATACAGTTAACTTGATTTGCTTCGTATATACAAGGGATAAAGAACACGCGTGCAGATATTTCCCAGAAGTTAGCTGTATTTAGGTGTCTTATTGTTGTACCTGAAAAGTGGTTTTAGCTGTCTTTTTTTCAATGAACTACAGAACACGTAGGTGAGATGTGCTAGCACGCGGCTAGGAGTTTTGTCTTAAATACTTTGCAATAGAAGTTATTTGCTATCGCCTGAAACTTTTTCTTGCTATTCATTCATTTCAGATTGCAGTTTTCCCATTTTCCCAAGTGTATTTTGCAAAACTACTTATTTTAATACTAAAATTCTGTTTATGTTATGCTGTCCCAAATGTTAAGCTTCTGATGTGCTGCGGCTTTTAGACAACTAGCAACTGCCCAGTAGAGGTTGCCAAGAGGAAAAGCTGGAGGTTTTGGCAGCTGGGTGGGAACAGATGACAATCTTGGAATGGATGGGAAAGAGTATTGGGTTCTGTTGTTGTTCAGGAAGTAAGGAAGGCTTTTGGCAGTGGGAAGAAGATGCATCTTTCAAATGTTGTTTTAGGGTTAAGGACAGAAATAGAATGGCATTTCAGGGAAGGCAGGTGAGTTTTGAACCTCTTAACTCCTCTTAACTTCAGGGCTGCCTCACAACATCCAGTTCAATATCTGCCTCTGGCATCAGCAATGCAAGTGCGACTGTAGCTCAGAGCTTTCACCGTTCTGCTGAAGAATGACATACTGGAGCTGGTGCTGCTGTTTGCTCTGAGCTGGAGTGAAGTGTGGTGGCACTGACCTTAGAATTATTGTTTTGGGCTGCCTTCAGGTTGAGAATGCTTTTTCTTCCTTTGCATTCTTGAGACTTTCACAATTATTTAAAGTTAGAGATGAGGCCCCTTTTTTTACGTGCCAGTGGAAGGCAATGGGGTCATGATGGAGGTTAGAATTTGACCTTCACTATTGCATGTATGATTCTGCTTTGCTCATATAAATTAGGCTGCAAAGAGAATCCTTTCAAGTATCGTAAACAGAGCTGGTGGATCAGACCTGTTTGTCAACCACATTTGACATTTACATTCAATGAACATGTTGATAAGGTGTCTTCCCTGACTTTCTGTCCTGAAATTATTATAAGTGTTTGGGCTTTGTTTTACCCTTGGCAGAACTTTACTGTTGCCACATTGTCCTGTCTTTAGCTGTGCAAAATGCCCAGGAGTTTGAGTGCTGTAAAGACTTCACAGCATAGGCGGGTGCTTCTGAAGTGACCTGTGATTTTTCAAGAGCCTGTATGTATGGGTCAAATTCTGATAAACAACATGGCTGCCAATCAAGACCGGTTGTTTGCAATTCATTGGAGCAAGTTTAGATTTACACTCTGGGAAATGAGAGTTCATTTTGGGTCATCAGGTGGAATTAGGTTTTCCAGAGCTGTCTGGACCTGAACCCAGATGCCAGACTTGTGTCTGCCACGTCTTTCTCCCATCATTCTCTAAAGAGGAGACACAGACATCGGATCGGGTACCTACACTGCCTGAGGCTCGGCACATTGATGATGGTGGTGGTCCCATCTAGAGCCCTCCTGCTGCTTTGCTGTCTGGGGGAGAGTGGTGAAGTCAGTATCAGCATCATGAGTGGTGACTCCAGGTCCTTCTTATCTGGGTTTTGAATGTTCTGGGTTGCACTTTAACCTGGACAGCTGACAAGCACCATAAAACTTGGGCGTTCTGAGCCAAACTTAGTATTTGCAAGTCTGGGAGGGATTATAAAGTCTGGAGTTTGTCTTTTACTGCAGATAGTAGGAAAACTGTCTTGATTTCTGCAGACTGCAGAATTAGCTGAGTGCTAAGATCTACTGAAAATGGTACGTATGTATCACATCTCCACTATGGGAGGCACACACTGGGTTTCTCTTGCATTGTATTTCATAGTGGTGAGCATACGCAACATGTTCGGTACATAATATTTACTTTCAGTAGATGAGCTTTAGATGAGCTCCAGAGGTAAGAATACAGGTAGGTTAGAGGACATACTTTTCTGAATTGACAGATGTACTGAACACTGAATTCCCTGGATCAGTGCTACTGCGAACTCTGAAAGGACTAGCAAGAAGTACGTTCTTACCGGGCATAGGACAGCACTACAGTGGCTGTCTTGTACTGTCTGAAGGATCTGATGCTGCACGTGGAAATGTAGTGGTGTGCAGTTTACATGTATTCTGCTGCTATACATGCCCCAGAGGACTGAGATGATAGTATAATGTGGGGAGCAAAGAGATGTTATGAGTTACCGGTGTGTAGGCAGGAAACACGCAGTGTTTCTTGCAGGTGATGGAAATGTGCCTCTGCTGGGAAAGTGAGCCTTTTTGCAACTGTGCTCAAAACTGAAAAATCAGGCTGAGGCCTTGTTGGAATTGTCCACCTGCCAGACTGACATTCTTTTCTAGATGGCTTTCTGCAAGTACGTGGGGTCTCACAAAGTCACATCATATTATTTGTCAGCCATGAATCATAATTTCTTTTAACTGGCTAAATTGAGGAGCAAGGTGCAAGGACAATGACCCTCATTAATCAGGGCAGATGGGTTGAAGTAGTGGGTCACTTTTTATC
This sequence comes from Antrostomus carolinensis, assembly GCF_000700745.2. Lineage (NCBI taxonomy): Eukaryota > Metazoa > Chordata > Aves > Caprimulgiformes > Caprimulgidae > Antrostomus > Antrostomus carolinensis. The sequence goes on from NW_010308825.1 coordinate 27,077, forward strand.
CCTAGCCTGCGAAACCACTTTGACAGCAAACAGCAGTCTTACAAATCTTCTTGTGTTCCTGAAGGGAGCGGTCTTCCTCTTACCACTGAAATTTTCAAAGTCTTTATTGCTGTAAATCCTACAGGCACTGGGCAAGAAAGTTTAATACCCTCCAAGATGCCTGCAACATGGCAACTAAAGGATAGTCACACTTAATGTCACATGTGACATATATTATATCCATTACACAAGGCTCCCCCTCTCTTGCATGAGCAGTTAAGGAGAAGCATCCAACAGAACTATGACAGGAGCATGACAAGAGCAGCTTCCTCCTGGCTTAGGTATCCTTGGACCATTTTACTACTAGGCTGGTAGTGGAAGGAGGAGATCTGCAGGGGTTCACCATCATCTGAATCCAGCAGCTTGGGTTCATATCTCAGTGGATGCTGGTCAGTATCCTGTTGCTTCCGCAAAAAAAAAAGTTAGTTTTTGATGTGCTTGCTGGCAAATAATGTTGTAGGAATGGAGACTAAAGAGCTCTCCTGCCCCTCCTGATAGTCCACCAGGCTGGAGTGGGGACCTTGATGGTCTCAGCCTGACTAGTTTCTCCCGATCAGAGCTCAGGACCAAGGGATGGGCTTAGTTGGCCTAAAAATTGTCTTGCTAGGGCAGGAGTGAAGAAAGCAGGCTGGTTTCAAAACCCTGCCTCACCACTCCCTGGGTGATTTGGGCCAGAAGGAGGAGGGAAGGTCGCATAAGGTACTTGGCAGAAGCTGGGAAGTGCATATGGGGAAAGACGCTTTGTTTCTGCCGGCAGTTGCCTGCTCTGGCAAATGCAGCAGCAGGTAGGGCCCTGGCGGGGGGTGAAGGAAGGGCTGTGGCCATAACCCCTCACCAGGCTTTGTCTGCCATGCAGATTAGGTGGAAGGCTTTTCTGGCTCAGCGTTGCTAGGCTCTTTCCCCCTATTGACTTGGTGGAGAGGCTGAGGGGGGTGGGAGGGAGGGACTGCATTATATTGTTTCTCTGAGTTGTTTTTTTTTCCCCCCTCTATGGGTAGATGGGTTTGATCCACTGGTTTTGGATTTCAGAGGCAGAAGGCAAGACATGACCAGCTGGTGTCTTGAAATGGCACAGGTGCAATGGCTGCAGGAGGAGGGAGCCAGGAATAATTACAGGTTTCTGAAGCATCAGGCTTTGCCTGAAAAGGGCTCATCGAGAAACTGCTCTTTATGGAAAATTAATGGTGAAGCTGGAAAAAACTGTCAGGCCCACTATTGTTGTTGTGGGGTAGTGATGCCTTAAAGGAGCAGCACCTCCGGCTTGCCTCTCCTCCACGGGCAGCAAGCAGCTTTCTGATCCCACAGCAATCAGAATTTCATGTCACTGTCATCAGATTTAATGGCCTTGAGTCACTGTCTCTCTCACTCTTTTTTTTTTTTCCCCCCTTTCCACCCCTGATCTGTGATTGTGCTTGCTCTTGCCTTTGGAAGCCTTTTATTTATTAGGGCCCTAAACCTGTTTCTGCCCCACTGGGTGAAGGCTAAGCGGGCCAGAAAGCCCAAATTACATGATGTGGGGAATTCAAAAGCATCGACCTCCTAGTGGTGGGGGTTATTCCTGAAAGACTGTGGGGCTTGTTGGAAAGCTGCTCCCAAAACCTGTTAGGATTCATCTGGGGAGAGACCAGATGCCCAGCTAAAGCCGTTCCTCACAGTCCCAGAAATGCACTTTAAAAAGAAAACTGAAAGGTTGCTTAAGACAGGTGCTAACTGATAAGTGTCCCACTACCAAGCCTGTGTGCAGACACATCGTACATACAGTGTCATGCCTCTGAAAATAACCTGCACACTAAAGTATAGCATGTCTCACTTGCATATATTGCTGTTCTATTGCTTTTTGTCCAATTCCCTCTCTACAGCTCAGGTCTATAATCAGCTATTATTTTAAAAAGAAACAACAGATAATTGTCTGGCAAATTCTGTTGTGAACTCTGAAAGTCATCCCACCACATTGCATCTACAGCCAGCAGTGCTGCTTCCTGCGTACATTGGAAGTCATAATCTGGAGTTCCCTGGCATCTCCTAGAGAGCTGTGAGTGGGGCCTCTTTACACTCTTGTTGTTGGGACCTTTGTACCCAGAAGGCATGAGTCTCTGTCTCTTCTCCGGTCACATGAAGCTTTTGTTTCTTGATCAGATGCTGGACTCTTCAGGTTGAGATGTAGTTTGGTTGCCAGCTCCCATAGGCTTAAAATTTTTGCCTAAAATCCCTTTCTTAATATCTCTAGAAGTGTTCTCTGAGGAGCAGTTTTTAGAGGTTTCTAAAAAGTATTTGATAGAATGCCTCTTTCGCCAAGTCCTGTAAAATTGCAGTGGTGGTATTAAAGCAGCTAGCCTTTCAGGCAGTGTGAAATGAAAAATAGAACTAATAAACTCCATTAAAAGCTCCTGAAACTACAGCAAACAGTTTTCTATAAACAATAAAAGTTTATAATGTTGGTTATGGAGGACACTGGGCAGTGTGATGGTGCCTAGAGGCTTTATTTGGTCTAGCTCAGGGCACCTCATAATAAGGTACATTCAGGTAGGAGGCTTACACCAACATCGTGCTGATGATCACTGCTGTGGAGATGCAGAAACATGTTTTTATGTGGCAGTCACTTTGACTGCAACTTCACCTACTTTTTAATAAGTTGCATGTGTGTGTTTGTGTGCAAGTCTGGTGTCCTGTACACAGGAAGCCCTGTTTGACCAGATGTCCAAAACCCCTCTAAACCTGACAGTAGGTCCCTTTTTTCTGTTACATCTTTCCTTCTCTCAGGCCCTTTAAACAAGCTGTGGTGTCAGTGGAAGTTTTTCTTTGTTTCCTGTCTTAAAATGCTACTCTTCAGAATTGTGCTGTTTTAGGAACTGATTGGGCCCCAGCCAACTATGCTGAGTTAATTCAGAGTGAAAGTTAATGTTTGTGAAGGAAGAGGAAGCAGTTCTTTGGAGAGGTGACTTTTTGTTTGTACTGGTGATGGAGCTGTTAGGGTAGTTTCAGATGGAAGTGACCGTTGGCCAGTTTACACTTGGGAAGGGCCTGGTCTCCGCGGGACAATGTACAGACTTTCATGAAAATGCAGTGGATGCTTTTTGATAAGCATATCTTCACTTCTACCATAGTATCTGCTACCATATGTGGATATTCCCACACTGTCTCAGAGTAGCGTCAAACAAGTGCCAGATCCTCATGCCTCCCAAAACATGACCATCTTGTGAGAAGGTGCTGGTGTGTGCGAGTGCTGTCTCTGAATGGCTCTGGACCACGTTGTTTTCCTGCCCTAGGTGGGAGCTATGCTGTAATCTCTCTCTAACAGTGTTTTCTCTCCCTCCCCCTCCTGCAGACATGCCTGGAGTTAGAGCGATACCTTCAGACTGAACCGCGGAAGATCTCCGAGACCTTTGGTGAGGATTTGGACTGCTTCCTTCATGCCTCCTCAGCCCCAGATGCAGAGGACAATATCCGACGGCTGGACCCCATCCTTTTACCAGTGGAGACGAGTACGTGTGACAAAAGCGCCAACATGGACATTATCCTCTCACGAGACAAGCTGCTGTCTGAGACATGCCTCAGCTTGCAGTCCACCAGCTCTTCCACAGAAGGCTACACAGCTGTCAACCAGGCCCAACTCAATGCAGTGACCTCATTAACGCCCCCTTCCTCTCCAGAGCTCAGCCGCCACCTTGTAAAAACCTCACAGACTCTCTCAGCAGTGGATGGCACGGTGACGTTGAAACTGGTGGCCAAGAAAACTTCACTCAGCTCTGTGAAAGTGGGCGTAGCAACAGCGACTGCGACCACGGGGACAATAAAGAGCGGGCAAAGTGACAGTGAGCAAGGAGGTACAGGGGCAGAAGCATCCCCAGAAAACAAGAAGAGGGTTCATCGTTGTCAATTTAATGGGTGCCGGAAGGTTTATACAAAGAGCTCCCACTTAAAGGCTCACCAGAGGACTCATACAGGTACTTGTGTAGGATGCTTCTCGCATCTTGTTCTCCCGCCACCTAAATGTAACCATCTCCTTTTATTATCATTTAGAAAAGAAAAATAATCTCTTCTGAAAGTCCAAGCTTCTATCTATGAAACAGGGCAGTGGAAAAATATGGTAGGCCAGCAAATGTACCCATTATTCAATAGAACAGAGGAGTTCACCATCTACCATTAACCTGTTGGGGTTTCATATGTCTTATGGGGCTTGATGCAGAGTAATTTTAGGATGTAGATGTATCATTCATGTTAAAACTGTGGGCATGCCAGTTTGGGTTTTTAGCACTCACTTCCCCAAGACAACTTTTAAAATGTTAATTTTAGTCAAATGTTAATTGCTTGAAATAGAAAATAGTGTGGGTAGGTTTTTGTTGCCTTTTGTGTGGGGGAAAGAGAAAAATGTATTTCAGATCTGAGATACATGGTTTAGGAATAATGTGTGCATGAGAGAGCATGTGTGTAGGTGCAGGTGTGTAGGTACACAGATGCCCATATCCTTGAGATACTCAGGATCTTGGACTTTTCTGGTGGTAAAATACAGTGAGAAAAAATGAAAGAATGACATGGAGTTTGAATGGAATAGCATAGGTAGAGAGGGCATGGGATGTATGGAAAGATGTCAGGCTGTTATTTCAGGTCATATTTACTAATGCTGCATATAAGCTCTGCTGTGTAAGCTTCTCGAAGCGTACCCAATTGGCTTACGTTTGGCTGTTCAGAATCCCCACTCTCCTGTCATATGTTCTTAGTTCCCAGTAGCTTTTCAGCTGGTATTCATTGGCAGTAATAGCTGCAGTTTGTGCACGTTGCTGCTTTGTTCTGAGCTTCACATGTGATGAGAGATGATAAATTCCCATTAGTACTGTCTTATCATGTGATTATTCTTGTTTCCAGAGGGATTGCTGTAATCAGTTTTCTCAATTTTACTGTAAAATGTGTGGTCTCTTACGATAACTGCACATTTAATTCACGATCTTATCATGCAGGCAGATTCCTAGAAGCAAGGTTGTTCTTGCAAGGTAGAAAATAACATGTTGGACCAGTGCAGTAAATCAAGCAAATGTGTGGGTTGTTAAGAGAGCTGCATCCATCAAATACTAGGCAGCCCTGTAAAAGTTACATGGTCTGAAGTATAAATCATATTAAGACATAAAAGGCATTGGTTTTGATCTTCTTATATGGGCTTTCTAGTGCTTTTACTGGGGATAGCCACCTTGCCAGGACTGACCTCACTTGTGATCCAGTGATGTGAAAGCCAGTGAAAGTAATGCAGTCATTTTAAAATCTGCAGCAACATGCTCAGGAGGCTCCTCGTAGCACCAGTGCTGCTGTGAGGCTGATCCCGGCCAGGGCTGTCTGGGGGGATGTCCCAGCCAAGGTTTTCCAGCAGGTGATGGGGCTCCCGTGCAGGCACAAATGCCGAGTGTCAGAGCCGTTGATGCGGTGGTCTTGTCTGTTCAGATGCGACCCCTGCATTCCTCCTTGAGGTGGAAGTGATGGGTCTTAACACAGCTCTTCCCGAAGTTAGTCAGGAGTGTGACACAAGTGCCTAGAAAGGGTGAACTTAGGCAGTTTTTCTGGTTTTGTCACCCAGTAGGTGGGGATGTGGACAAGGAGTCTTGAAGTGCAGTTACAAAAGCCACTACTCTTTCAACACCTCCAGCCTTTGGAGTCAAAATCTTGCAAGGTTTTGCATGCTTTTGAACTCAGCCTTAGGTCTGGTCAAATTTTGCATCTGAGGTCAAAACCTTTCCCTTTGGTAACATCAGCATGTGAAATGTTACATTTTACAATTAATCCATGAAACATTTCTCACGGGCCCTGTGATACTTGTGCTGAATAGCCTTAGACTGTACACAGTGCCATTGACGTGTGTGTGTCTGCCCATCCACAGCAGTTCTCAACTGGTGAGAAAGGCAAGTCCCCCTTCGCTGGCTGATGGGGAAGAGCTGTATCAGAAGATGAGGGTACAGTGCCCACACCTCCCACTCCCAGCTCCTCACCTAATGGGTTCAGCTACCCCTCTGATCTTGCCAGTTAAACCATCAGTGGTTTAACCAGCCCCCTAACCCATTTAGTACTTTATGGGAGTGATCCTGTTTCCATCCACCAAGTCCCGAGCAGATAGCACAGGTTGTTAGGAAAGCAGGAAGGCGGAGGACAAGAGGGAATACAAACCTGGGTAAGGAGCTCTCCTGTCTTTGCAGCCATATAACCGACCTGCACCTGACCATGTCCTAGCTGTGCATAGCTGTCTAGAAAGCACGGCTTCATTTTGCCATGAGGACTGGATGTAGCCTTGTTAAAATATATCTTTGATGCAGAACCTGGGGGCAGGTAGGCACCTGGCTTCCATTTTTCTCTGTGGAAAGCAGATTGTCTAAATACCTTTGAACATTTACATCTTGGGAGCAATCTGAGTGAATCAAGGGGAGGGGTCTGATAGGTTTATCCAACTAGCTTATTTGAGTCCAAAGCACATAGTCATTCAGACCCCTTCATCCTGCTTAAGTGCTCTGTTCCCTTAAAAATCAGTGACCATTGGATGCCTTAAATCAGAGCTGGCACAATCAAGACATTAAATCTGTTCACACTGACCTCTACAGTGGGGTTGCCCCTCAGGGACCTCCTGCCTCCAGTAAAAGCACAGAGAGGAATAGCTATGGAAATCTGGGACTGAATTATAAGTGGCAGGGCTGCCTGCTTTCCTGTGCATGCCTGCTTTTAGGGCTAGGGACAAGGAGCCCTTTACTCCATCCATGCTTTGTTTTTTTCCTGTAGTGAGTTGAATGTGCTGTGGGTTGCAAATGCACCCAGCAGTGCCAATGGCTAGTGGCCACTTGGCTTACTCAGTGGCTGAGTTAGAGGGTCTGAAATGATTGCGAGATATTTTCCTTTGGCTGGTAGTTTGTTAGTATGTCATGCAAGAGCAGTCTGCCAGTGCGGCCTCTGTGTAAAAGAGTGTGAGTGCCCTGACAGACAAAGAGCTCCCAGTGTGGGGTTCACAGGCAGGGAGGCAGATGTGGGCTGGTCACCCAACTTGCATGTGCAAAGTCCACTTGCTGGATCAAAGGGATTTACTGCAGTGCATGAAAACAAGAAAACTGTGGGCTGGGGAGCTGGGGGGCGGAAGGAGGTTGCATTCCTTTCATTCGGATGTAAGGCTGACCAGACAGACGCTGGCTGGTGTTCCTCACTGCTGCGTGATGAGCCAGCCTGGGCTGGAGGCACTACAGACTGATAGCAGCTTGCTAAGCTTGGAGGTGATCTTCTCTTCGGGCTTTACTTTGCTGGGGAGCCCAGACACAGTTAAACCCCACATTGAACTTTGTGCATCCTCCATGCTATTTTCCCGCATCTCGTGTAAGAGTCAGGACAGTGCTGTAAGGCCCATCAGTGGTTGAACTAGTTATGAAACCACCTTCTGGATGACCTTTGGAAAGGGAAAAACAATCATCTGTGTGGGAGAGAATTTAATCTGGAAGGGAAAGGGAAAAACACTGTCTGAATGGAAAGGGAAATGAAAATATTTGACTGAATTCAAAGTAAGCTGGGGCATCTAAAGCAGAGAGTGTGTAAAGGAACTAACAGCAGTGGTGGGACTGACTGTCAGAGGGGAGCAAAGAAGCCACTCAGGGGAGAAATAGCAGCTGGGCCTGTAAACAGGAGGAAAAAATGAGCTGCAGGTTTGGAAGGACCATGCTGCCAATGGAGAGTGGGGTAAAAACATCTAAAGAAGGAGCCACCAGGACTGGGACGGTAATCCAACCATAGCACATTCTCTCACAGTTATTCATGGAGCAGACATCAGTGCAAACAATGACATTTTGTCTCTTTTGAGAGACAGAAATTTTCATCCAGCCTTCACACATGCATGGAGATGAATTGCCAGTGTAATGGAAAGTGGAGAGGGAAGGAATTCGAATGAGCCAAAACTAATGTATAGTCATCAGTACTTCCTAAATTAGAAAACAGGATATTGCTGGTGAGTGTCTGGATGCAAGTGAGTCTAAGGGTGAGCTGGCCTGTGACCTGTGGAAAGATTAGTCATGGGATGTGGCTGTGTCTCCCAGATCAAAGACCGCTGAAGGAGATTTCTATCTCCTGACAAAACCATTCATATGAGCCTTCCTTGCAGTAATGTACAGGGGAAGGTATGAGATGGCGTGGTGCTTTCTGGCCAGAGATAAAGCATCACATATAAACTGACCAGGAAATCCTTAAGATAGGGATAGTGATAAAAAATAACCCTTAGGGGTTCTGCTGGAGTTTACATTTTATGAGTATCAGAAAGTTTGGGGTTTTTTTCTTTGTCCATCTAAAACCAGGATCTGTTACAACCTAAGCTCAAGTCTGGGAAATTTGGGCACCTCACATCTGTATTTAGGTTTCTAAAGTCTAAACAAGTGGGAAATACTCATGTAAATAGATGTTAGGAGTCTACATGTGATCTTAGGATAGTATTTATTTAAGTGGAGTTTCTTTCACATTGTCAGGACATCTTATTTTACTTTATATAGTTCTTTGATCCAAAGTGCTGGGTGAGAGTAACTAAAACAAACAAGTCCACCCTTCAGGAAAACAAATTACTACATTTGCAAGAAAAAGACGAGAGACACAAGAGTATTAGAAAGAGCATTAATGGACAGGAAAGTTTTTGAGATGGGATTTAAAACAACAGAGAATAGTTTTATCAAAGTCTTGGAGATAGAATAGGAAACATCCAGAATTTGGACATGATCAGAGAAGACCAAATTGAGAAGACTAGGCTGGATGATAGATAAAGATTAATGCAAAGTAAAGGAATAGTATAGAAAATAAAGAATATCTGTGTCAGGGGTACCACATGAATGGGAAGCTGCATTGCTGTATTGTGTTAATGTGGTAGCACCCATGGACAGAAAGCCAGTGGAGAGAAAGAAAAAGCAAATAGCCAAGCACAGCACCAGTTCTGCAGGATGAAAGGTTTTGACTAATGACTTAATGAAAAGCATTTGGGAGAACAGTATAGGTAGCATAGGAGAAATGGAAACCAAAGCGCAAGATTTTTTGTTGTACAGAGACCCATGGCTTCACCGTGAGTCCCCAGCTCTGTGTGCAGGGCTGCAACCCAGCAAGGGGACACAGAGGATGCTGAAGCTCTTATGGCAGCAGCTGAAGCAATGGGTGAATTTGCCACTGGATATAAGAACAAGGGAACTGAAGGAAGAGGGATGCGTGGGGAAGATCTTCATTCAGAGCTGGAACCGTTTTGGGGTACAATTGCATTGCCAAGTTGGAAAGATGTGTTTTATTGTGGGGTTGTGGTTTTTTAATCTTTTTTTTTTTTTTTTTTTTAGTAAAAACATAACAAGAGTTTATCAAAGCTGATTAAAATAGCCCCAACCTGATCATGAGCTCTTTAAAACTTTATGGTTTTGAAGCCTTGTAGCCATTTGGCAAGTTTGGAGGCAAATGTTGTGATTTCACTGTGGAGGGCCAGAGCCTCACTTCATTATTACAGAGAGAGTTTAGGTTGAAGAAACAAAATTTGTGAACCTCCCAGGTGGCAGGAGGATGGGCCTTGCCAAAAGCAGCCCTTGCCATTTAAAACACTGGTGGTGTTCACCCATTGCTTATTTGCCAGTACCTGAATTATCAGTCCCGTTGTGGTGGTTTCACTGGGCTAGCCTTTGGCTAGCAGCCAACACAGCCATTCACCCACTTCCCCTCACCCCTAGGGGATAGAGGGCAAGGGTAAGGAGAGTCGTAGGTTGAGATAAGAACAATTTAATAATAGAAATAAAAGAAAACTTCAAATATTACTAATATTAAAATAGTAATGATAATAATAACAGTAACAAAATGTGCCAATGAGTGATACCCAGTGCAGCTGCTCACCACCCACCCACCAAGCCCGGCCCGTTCCCAGATAACGATCCAGAGGAGTGACAATCCCAAACTGAAACTGCAATCCTGGAAGAGCGAGAGCCCGACTCAGAGTCAGAGAGAGCAAGAGAGGAAGAGCCCCTCACTGATATACTGGACACGACGTGACATGATACGGAATATCCCACTGGCATGTCCAAACGCCAGTTTAGATTATTGATTTAAATATTCCTCGCCCCTTTAGATCTTGCACTTGTAGACTAACAAAACATGAAGCCCTTCACTTCCAGTGACAAAAATGCAAACACTGGTATGTTCTCAGTGTCTCTCTCATAACAAGTCCCAGGCTGAAAGCAAAACGCAGCACTATTCTAGCTACTAAGAAGAAACCCAGTCCTGTCCCAGCTAAAAACCTGGACACCCATGTTTCTGCTCCATCATTTGCCAAATCAATAGCACAGGACAGTCTTACTGTTTGGGTTTGAAAGTGGAAATAGGTATTGTTTGTTTGTTTGTTTCCCATGTGAGATTACTTTTGGCACAAGAGAGATCTAGAAAGTGATATTTGCTGTCCATTCAGCAGCTGCAAGAGGGAGAGTGCAGGTGCCTCCCAGTGTTATGGCAGGCTGCCTTGGTAAGGCATGGAGAAGCCATCTCTAGTTTGTCATCTAATGTTTTCTTTATACCCATCCACCCCTGAGCCCCCTGAGGCACCCAGCAAAGGGGGTAACGATAGAGATCGCGGAGAAAGACTCAGAATAAAAACCCTCGACTCGTCTTGTGCTGGTTTCCCTTTGTGTTGCTGCTTTCCCACACTGGATACAAATGGCAGACTAACGATGAGAGGCTATGATTTTCTTGTCCATTTGTCTAAAGCACTGGCACTTCTGAAGCACTTGAGGTCACATGAGGCCTGAATGAGAGAGGGGTGCTCGGAGATGCTGTTTTAGGCCAAGGTGGGCTTGCTGGCTGCGAAGGGCCTGAGCAGCCTGGGAGAGCTGAAGCACTCTGGGCAGGAAAAGCAAAGTGCGCTGCCCCTCATCTCAAAAGCACGTGCCGGGTTAGGCTCTCCCTAAGCACAGCGTGGGAATTTGGGTCTGGGTTAGACCTGGGCAAGCAGACCTCTCCTAATCCAGAGCCTGCCTTTCACAGCCGCGGCCCACACAGCTTCGCATACCTACATACCAGCAGCAGCAACTTGCAGACAGGAGCAGGTGAACTGCAAGGCTTTGTGGAAGCTGGCCTAGATAGAGCAGAGACATCCGTGCTACTGCCCAAGGGTGGTGGGGTCCCAAATAAAACCATGGACACAGTGGCATAGGTGGTGCCTGCCATGTAGCACAGGCCAACCATGGGTAGGGAGACCAGCTAGGCCTGCATTAACACTAGGAATAATGGCTGAAAAAATGTACTTAAAGATAGCTGCAGGGCAAGCTTATGATGCAGAGAATGCAAGATGGATTTCATTAATAAAATTGTCTCTTTCTGCTTTGCTGCATTTTTGGAGAAAGTGTATTTGTGTCTCCAGAAAACTTCTGTGTAACACCACTCTCAAAAGCCAGTTGGTTACCACATGTCAAGCAGTGAACAGTAATGTGCTGCAGTAGATTGAAATGAGAGACAAGGATGTCAAGTGAAGGCAGTTTCAGAGACTAGTGCAGCCATTTCGGAAAGGGGACAACAAAATACTGCGTAGGACCTGCTTTATCCTCAGGTCTCTGAGAGTGACCAAAATGTTTGTGTCACTGCAGAACCAAAGTCTTTCTATTGGTCAGCTTTATGCACGATAAGAAGGCTTAATAAGAATTAAAAGCCTGTAAAACATTGCAGACCAGTTCACAACCCCAGCAGTCCCCATTTGTAGATAAGTGCCCAAATGTTGCATTGGGCAGATTTGGCCCTGAAGGTGTCTGGCCTTCAAAACCTAGGCCTGAAAACTTGGGCTGCAAAAGCTGAGTGCTGAAAAAACATTTGCAAACATGCTAGCTAAGCTAATGATGACAAGCATGTGTTTCAAGATAAAAGCAGCCCCCCAGCTGAGTTCTGAAAGAAAGGTGTCCTTACTGCATGGCAGTGCACATTCAGAGGCTTAGCAGATATTTATTCTTTCCTCCTGTACATCTGGACTCTTGCCACCAACAGAGAGAACTTAATAGATTAGTTGGACAATTTTGCAATGTCTTTCTATTTTTTTATGATGACCATAAGCGATCATTAGTGCACTAGAAGCTTATATTAGTTCTTGGAAATGAACGTTATAAAAATACAGACATGCACATCTGCATGTACTTTCGTTCAATATGTAACTGCATGGAACTGTATTATGGTTAATTTTGGATAAACTTCCATTTGGATGTCTTCTTGTTTGTCACCTGTAACTTTGCAAAGCTTTTTCTTCTTCAGAGTGAAATTATGCACATTTGGTCTTTTTCTAGTGTGGTTACTGTTTGTTATTTTAGAAGTGGGAGGAAAAATATTTGTTTTTTAGGAGAATGTGGCCTGTGTGTTGGGGAGGGACAGGGAGAAAAGAGCTGTCCTCAGTGTAACAAGTTTAGCTAAAAACTTGGCTTATGTACTGGAAGATACTCTCTGAGTAGAAGACTTCTGTCTGTGAATATCTGGGTAAAAAGTAACTTGAATGGACAAAGCTATGGTCTAGTGTAAGCCGACTTTCTTATGTGTGGTACATGTGATATCATTTTATTGTTGATTCTTTGCAAAACCCATAGAATCACAAAGGTGATTCTTTTCATGGGCCTTGTTTGGCTTTGAGTATGTGTTAGGAAATGTGTTTCATACAGAAAACCTCTTTATTTTAAAAAAATTTCTCCCTGAAGATGCCACCCAGCAGTGGAATTTCATAGTACATTTGTGCCCTCCTTTAGTTACACTCATCTGGCAGCGTGAATGACCTGGGTGGTTTCCAGCTGGGTGCCTGTACCTCCTTTAGAGCTAAGGACGGGTAATCATTTGTGCCTTTTCCAAAATCCAGATAAGGAAACTTCCTAGACAGTAAAATTAATTATCTTTACACACTGCCCTGTGCTCTTGAGACCAGGTTCACCAAGGTTTACCCAGCAGTGATGCCAAGACCTTTTTACTGAGCCCTGCTCAGCGTGAAGCAGCAAGGAGCTCCTGTGCCTCTGGACACAGCCTGCCACCTCCAGCCCCAGGACAGGGCAGGAGCACCAGGAAGGATGTGATCTGCCTGCCACCGTGCTGGTAGTGCTGCCCTGACACCAGGGTAGCCTTCACTGGGAGAACTTGCCAGTGTATTTTTTAAGCCCGAACATACGATATCCCTTCTGCCTCCACCCTCAAATCACATCAAATATCTGAATAACTGAAAGCATCCTGGGTCTTCTTCCATTTTTCTTTTTGTTCTTGGTAAAACTGGGAAACAAAAAGGAATGTATGTTATTTTCCCCTTGTGTTTATTCCTGTGCTGTCTCTGCCAGTCTGCATCATTTTTTTGGTCATCTTTCTTTGTTTTTTCAGTGGCAAAAGGGAGAAAATGAAATGACACATAAATGATGTAAAGCATCAGCACTGTAACAGTTTGAATAAGCAAAAACCTGCATTCATTCGCAAAAATATGGAGCAAAACATTTTAAAATGTTGCTGTTTGGAAAAGGGGCTGTCTGTTCCTCTTAACTTTTTTTCATTGGTTCTAGTTCCTGATAAATGTGTCTTATATTTTGCCTGGAATTTCTCAGAAACTCGTGGCCTAAACCGCAGATGTCCAAAGAGCACATCTTTGATACACTACTCTAGACTACATGTATAAGCACCGTGGCCCTTAAAGGGCCGTCTTCGTTGTTCACCGTCTGGGATAACTTAGAAAAAACAAAAAGAAAAAAATATATGTCAGGATCCTGGAAAAATCTGACCCAGTGAACTGCTGATTTTTTTTCCTTTTTCATCTGTTCTGCTGCTGCTACCTTGCCTTGCATCTTTGAGCTCGCAGAGCTCCACTGAATTTGAAACTAAAAGCCCTTATTAGAGGAGATTTTTTTAAAGTTCTTGCCGCTCCTCTGGGGACTGAAGTAATGACAGCTTGAAGCAGCAGAGAATGTGTAATTAGGGCAAACAGCGATGCCTCTTGTGATGGGGAGAAACAGGAGGAGAGGAGGGGAAGCGCGCAACAGCCGGGCGTGCACAGGCTGTTACTAGGAGACCCCGGCGCGAAATGCAGGAGATGCAGGCTGCTGATGGGCCAGCCTGCTGCCTGGGTACCAGCCCGACCTGCTGCACAGCTGCTTCTGCCCTCCCGTTGCCAAGCAACTCCAACCTTTTATTTATTTATTTAGTTAGTTAGAATTCTGCCCCACACACTTATTCTGGAGGCTTAATTGGGTAGTTTTGCTGCTGGTGTTGCTGCTGGGTACCCGCCTGGGCCTGCTGCTTTGCTGCTGTCCCCAGGGCCCGGGCTGGGGGAGGATGTGCTGACAATTAATGGGGCAGAAGCGTGGGTTGTGCGCCCAGGCTGGCGCCGGCGTCTGTCCCCTGGCCCCACTCCCTGCCAGCCAGGAGCTGCCTTTGGAGAGGAGCTGTGGAGAAGGGGTTTGAAAGGGGAGCGGTGTTTTGAAGGCTTTATCACTCTCAGTGGGAGTCTTGCATAGACCTAGGGAGATAAAGTGTGGTGTTCCTCCCCACCTTCAGCGCTTGGCATGTATGGCAACAGGCATTCGTTAAATGTGGCCTCTTAAGTAGAGTACAAAATGGAAAATTTCCATTTCTTTGAATGTTGCTACATGCTTTGCTTTTCTCTGCTTTTCAGCTAGGCAAGTGGGCTTTGTGGATGCGTGTGGGGTGCTTGTGTGTGTGTAAGACATAAGGCTGCAAAAATTCGTTTCTTTTTGTGTCCTGAATGGCTACATGCTGAAGACTACTGTTGGCTCGGTAGAGAAGCTTTGACTAGGCCCTTAGGGACTAATCCAGAGCTTTAAAGTTTGTAGAAAGACTGATTGGACATTGAGTCTGGTTCTTAACCTCTTTTCCCTCATCTCCAATATAGACATGATCAGAGCCATCTCTATAGGGGCACTGCTGACCTTTTTGGATGAAAGGAGCTGTACATCGTTCATGGAAATGTACTACTTTTACACTTGATCATCCCTGCCCATCTAAAAATAGGTACAACCTTCGCCCATTGTGTATTTCACAATCCTGTCACATTCTTCTTCTGCCCCATACTGTCTCCTGCCAGCTTTTCGCGTGTACTTTGTCACCCTTTCAAAAGCTTTTCTATCTTTCCAGCAGGTGGCAAAACTGTGAATAAAATGCCTTCTTTTTTTTTTTTCTTTTTTCTCTTTTTGGGTAGAAAGCATTGGTGAGCCGCTTAAGCACTGACCACTGCCCCCTTTGCATTCCTTTGTAATAATAGAAATAATAATTAGGCTTTCTATTCTCCAACAAAAATCAATTAGGAGTATATTGAGGAATGAAAGGCTCAGAAAGTATCTGAAATTGATTTTTGTAATTAGTTTTACTGGTTGATGGGTTGCACGCACATACGCTTACATGTTAGCATTGATCTCCAGAGGATGTGTGTATTAAATAGCCTGCTCTTCCTTTTTGCTAAAGAAATGAACTTATTAATCTTAAAAAGAGCATGATGATGTGCGCTGAACTGCTGCTGTTCACTAGCTTTTCTGTAACCTCACCAGCAGAGCAGCTGCCTGAGCCATGTGATGGTAACTTGCTGAATCCAGTGTGAAAGTGAGGATATTTAACAAGCAGCAGGTCTTGGGCTAGTCTTCTTCTATGCCTCATTTTTGACGAAGTGTGCATATGTGATGAGGGGGGTGTTAAGGAGACCAGTCTGGTTAGCTTTCATTTTTTCAGGAGTCCTTAAATCTGAATGTCCTTCTGCAGCATGGTTCTATTAAATATCATGTAGCTCTTTCCATAGGAAGAGAGGAATGACCGGTAACATTTTCTGTTGTGCCATGTGCTGTGTGCTGATGTTCAGCTAATTAGAAGAATTATGGCTCAGCTTCATTGGTATGCCATGTATGTAGCTTGTAAAGCTCTCAGGGACCCTTGGAGATGAAGAGTGCTACATAAATATAAAATATCGTTAATGTGATGTTCCACATTAAGCGTCCCATTGTGCTGTGGCAGACTTTTGTAACAAACTGCAAAGCAAATACAAATGCCTGTCTGGCATTTCTCTGCACGGCGATCTGGGGGGCAGCTTCTCACCACAAGCCACACTGGCTTCTGGCATTTCTAAGTGACTTGTATCTGCACCGACGACATGCCTGTGGGCACCAGCCTCTGAAGGATGCCTTGAGTCATCCTGCAGTTACACTGCTGCTTGCTGCAATGGCATGTCCCACTCACCAGCCTGGGAACAGCAGGTCCCAAAAGGTTTTCTCAGAAAGTGTGGCAAGGAAAGTTATTGAAACACTCTTAAAAAAGCCAGTGGCACTACTTGATTCTTCACACATTTCTTTGCGTGGATCAGGCCCCCAGAGCTTCCTTATAGGAGAAATCCAGGCGAGAAATCTTGCATTTAATTCCTTTTTCAGTTGTAATTTGCAGTTTGTCTGGTTCTCCAGGAACACCAGTCTTGGAGCAAGCATAGTTAAAGCAGTCTTTCAATACATATTTTTAGACATGGAGGCTTTTAGAACTGGTTTCATTTTGAATAGTTTTTAAATCACGGATTTTAAAAAGGAAGGAAATGGTTTATGTTTCTTTCTTTATTTTTTTTTTATTTTATTTTTTATCCTGAAACTATATGTCAATAATTCACAGTGGATTAGAACACACGGTGATTTTTAAGGAGATGTTTCTTTTGTTTTTTTTAAAGACACTTCTGCATGCTTCTTTTATGTGGTTACATAACATCATATTAAGGAACTCTTAAAACGTAGTACAACAAGTGTCTTATTTGAATGGCCTGCAAAATGTGCATACAGACAGTATTTGGGTTTTCCCCCTCAGTTTCTTTAAGCATTTTTGGCTAAATTGGTAACACTGACAAAAGGAGTCCCGTGATTGTACCATGTTTTAGCATGGAGAGATGCCAGCAAGAATTTTGACTGTGATTCTCCTTCATGAAGTTCATTGCAGGGCTCGGGGCTTAAACTACTTGATTGTTTTACGAACTGCACTGTAATCAACATATGTTTGTGGTGTGGTATTTAAGGTGAGGTGTAGGGGAGTGATGAGGAAATAGATATGGATGGATAATCGTAATATCTTCGTTTACTTTTAATTCTGTAAAAATACAGAGTGAAACTCAAGCCTTAATGGGCATTTTTCCCATTCCTTTGATGGAGCCAGGATTTCACCCCACAGCATTGGGAACTCTGTGATCTGATTGTGCACATCCCAAAATCTGGAGGGTTTTCTTCTTTAAAGTCCCCACTCTTGAAATCCAGGGAATAGAAAGCAAACTAATTTCTCTGTATTTTGTAAAAAAATGTTTCTAGGGCTGCAAAGAGAAGTTAAAATAATGAACCTAGGTTATTTACAAAGCAGAAGGCATATGTTCTCTAAATATTATTGTTTTTTCTTTAAAATCTCATTATTTCTATGGGAGACTGGATTAATGTCTTCCTAACCCTTGGGGTTGGCAGTAGATAATGCAGATATAAGATGTATAACATGCCCAGCGTCCATTGTGTTACGTAGTTTTGTGATCACGACAGTGTCCTCGGCTGATCTCGGTTATGTACCTCTGCCTCTTGTAACCTAATGTTTCTACTACTCACTCTCTGTTGAAATAGCCACTGTGAGATGTCTATAGCAAACGCTGCCTTACTCCTTGTACAAAATAAGTGTCCTGGGACCTAGAGGGTGCCTGGGTGTTGTAGGTGGCAAGGACAGGGGGTCTCTGGATTCTGAGAAGAGACAGCATCCCCACTGCTGTGTTTTGTGAGGGGATATTTATTGTGAAGGCTTGTATAGGGTTTACAATCTAATAAGTATGTGTTGGAGAGATGTTCTCTGTTTTGTGCCTGGAGAGCAGAGAAAGCTGCCTGCAGCTGAGCTGCTTGCCTATCCCCCTGTACCATCAGAGGAGAGAAATTCACCTCTGATTCCAGTCTAACTGGGGTCTGATGTGTCACACTCCACACATGCCTTTGCCTTTCCATTAACCTGAAAAAGATTCATAGATGGCTTTCAACATCTGAAGTTGCATGAGATGAAACTTGGCAAGACTGCCTGAGGCTGGAAGATGGAGGGAGAAGTCCCAAGGAGCAGTGCAGTGTCTCCATCACAGAACCAGCCCAGCTCTATCAATCCTGTTTTGCTGGGAACCTGGTGTGTGTTCACCATGGTAGTGTTGCTGGTGTTGTGTGCTTGGTTCTTTTATATTTCCAAATTATACGTTTTTGGTTTTCAAGAGAAAGCTATACTTATAATTTGTTTATTTTTGTAACTAGATGCCTAATATTTAGAGTCTTGCATTTATCTTAGTCACCAAAGGAATAGTGACCTGATTTCAGGGCTGACAAAGTCTGATGGATTTTTGTAATGACTCATGAATTCTAGCTTCACTATTGCATGTTTCCCATAAATTTTCAAAAGTCTTTGTCCTCCAGTTACCAGACTGGACCAAACCGGATGAAATAAAGAGGATGGAGGGCCAGAATACACTGAAGTGTGCTTTGGAGGTACTTTTAGAAGAAGAGCTAGGTTGTGTGAGGTGCCATAAACAGAATTGGAACAGAGAGCCATTCCCCAAGCATCCCAGTCTCAGGGTATAAAAATATGTTCCAGGAAGATGAAAAGATTAAAATGGGCTATGGAACTCAGGACAGAGCCACAATGAAGAGAGGCTGCTTCACAGAAGTATGCAGTCGTGATGAACTGAAACCCTAACACATATCTGAAGGGCTAATAGCGTTTCTCTACCACTAACTTTTCTGATGATAAGGTCCTTCTCAATCAGTAGGTTTCAGCACAGCACTCTGTGCACTTGCAGGCACGCGCAGGCTGCTTCTCGGGGATCCTCAGCAGGCAACTAAGGATGTGTCTGTGTGAGTGTTTTCTGGTGATCAGGTATCCCCTTTTGAGGTGAGTCTTCTGGTTGCCCCTGTTCACTGTGCTTTGGTTCAGCCTGGCCAGAGCACAAACGTGGTTTTACGTGGCCTGTCCCAGGAGGTGCTCTGCAAGTGCATAGCTGGCACGCTTCACCTACGGATGGGTTAAGGCCAGAGGACCAGGCTGTGGCTAGCCAGAAATAACACCCTTGAAATGCACGTGGTGTGGATGTTGGGATCTGTGTACCCACTGTTTCACTCTACAGCTCGCCCTTACCGCGCTGCCCTGCTCTCTGATGCACGTGCTGCCCAAGGAAACTGGAATGTGGTCAGTAAGCTTGAAATCGCTAAGTAGCAGTCTCTACCTCCCAGGGAGAAAAAGCTGAAAGCCACCCTTCTGGGTTGGTTCTAGAAGGTTTTCCATAAGGAAATGGTACATTGTTTTAACACTAGTGCTTATCAGAAAATTGCATAATTCAGTGCTTCAGCGTGTGTCTGCATTGCTGGCTGCCTGCCCTTCCCAGGTGCGCTTGTGGATGTGTGAAAACTGAACCGGCCCCACGGTGTGGAGCACGTTCTGAACTGAAACAGAGGAGTATTTAACAGCTGCATATCTGGGGATCAGTTTCTTTTCAGATATACATTGGCTCCTCCATTTAGTGCATTTGTGTAAATTGGATTTATAGATTTGTTTAAGCACTGCACGGATCCTTCTGTTGAATAAAGGTGACTTAAGGAGTAGAGCCTCCTTTCTGGGAGTGGCTCGCAGGCACGCGTTTTAAGTGTGGTTATTAATTTCGAGGAATTAGAGCCTGAAAAAAGTCAGTGTGGCACAGCTCTGTGATGTTCCTTTTTTAATTGGATTTTGAAGCTCATAATTAATTTGTTAAAAAGAGGGAGATCCTGGCCCTGTAGAAGTGAGTGGGAGTTTTGCCATTGCCTTCAGCAGAGGAGGATTTCACCATCTATCCTTTTATTCTCGCTAATCCTCTGCAACAACAGAAGAGCAGCTTGGCACATGGGAAGAATGCTTCCCATCACTTCTCCCTTCCATTGCCAGTAGTGAGGTAGGAGGACCCTCTCTCCCTTCTCCATTCCCATGCTTCCTACATATGTGCACCTTGGCAAGATACGCTTTCATTTCATCTTTGGGTAAGGTGAAAGCAGCCATTAAAGAAGCAGTTTTTTCTTAGTCTTCACGTGCAGAGATATAGAGGTCTCTCTCCTCCTGCCCTCTCATGTTTTTGAGTAGCTGCAGGAGGTCAGGAAATCTAACCTCTTTGAGGTCTCTGGGTCAAGGAACCGTCTGACAGGGCTTTAAAGGTCACCGTGCTCCTTCGCATTTATCTTGTGCAACGCAGAGCGCTGTATGCCAGCATGCTGTCTGGAGCACAAAGAGGTACTATCTGACATTTTGTGGAACAGGGCTTGGGTTACAGAGAAATAACATTTGAAAACAAAACTCAGCTCAGGGCTGTGCAAGGCCAGACTAGGAACCCTTGAGAGAGGAGCCCCTGCAGCAAGTAGCAGGGATATGTGGCATCCCATGGGTTTACCAGTAATCATACTTGGCGTTTCTGTCTCTTGTAACCTATATATAGCACTGTACATTTTCAAAGCTCTTGACAAATGTTAACAAGCCAATCTCAGCTTCAGTCCTAATAGCCCTGTTTCACAGAAAGCCCAGGATGTTTTTCTTTCACCCTTCTGCTCTGTAGGCAACTGTATCCTTCAGACTGGCTGTACCTGCCAGATCTGGCTGAGCAGTCGTCCTCTGCGTTTGCTTTGCGGCGTGTGTAGCAAACATGAACTGCAAGGCAGTTCGTCTGCCTTGCTCTCTCCATTCTAAGGTAGGCACTAGAGAGCGTCAGAGAACCAAGGAAGCTGAATTATCATCGAAGCTTGTTTACTGACAGCTTTTAAAAATAAAGCATGAACTATTCAGACAAGACTGGTGTGACATCATAGATGTGACCAGGGCTGAGGAAATCCCTTTTCTCTGAGAAGGTGAAAGCAGATGCAGTATGCCAGGTAGGATGTCAAGGGCTTGGGGACAAGAGTGCTGCAACTGCAGCTCTAGTGTCTGGGGTCAGCACTGGTGGGTTGGTTACCCAGTTGAGTAACCAGCCCAGAAACAAGACACCAGCACTTAGCTCACTAACAATAAGTTTCTTGCTTCCCCCCCCCGAAGAAATCCTATTAAAAGAAAAAAAGAACAAAAGGCAAGTCTGCAGAGAGGACCAGGCAGATGCAATCTAAGTGGAGTGGTGTTATTGTTGGCTCAGTCCATTGTCCTGTTGGGTGTTTTCCTATGTTGGACTATGGCACACAACAGATATATCCAGGTTGGCCTTTCTGCATTCGGGGACTGAGGAACAAATGGATCCTTTGGCAAAGTCTTGACAGCTGCTGCCCCCTCTTCATTGCTTCACCTCAGTGAATACTTTAATTGAGCTACTGAGCCAAAGAAACTTCTCAGAAGCCAGTAAAATAGCTCAACTGCAGTTAGTGTCTCTGCTCACTCTGCTGTTCTCTCTGGGGCGGGTGACCACTGTGCAGCAGAGCTGCCTGTGCAGTAAAAAGTCCGCAGAAACTCACTCACCAGACAACAGCATTTTTTTCATGTATTTTGATGCAATTCTCTTGCCTTTTTCACTTTTCTTAATCTTTTGGCTCTTCATTTTGTCACCTTGAAATACACAGGTCTCCCATAATCAGATCTCCCTCCTTCACTTGCTGAATAGACTTGCTAAATATATAAATCTTGCATCTCTGCACTGAGAAATTTGTCTGCTGTAGCCCAGAGATTGTTTCACATGACTGGCATGGAGAGGTCATACAGACTGCAACTTCAGATTGGTGGTGGTGGTGGATTTTTTAAGATCACCTTCTTAGCAATTTTAAAAACAAATAAATAAGTAATAATCCCTTCTCTGTTTATAATTCTCAGCTTAGAAGCTTGGTAGTGAAAGTGATTTCTTGTCTGCCTTTCATTTCAACTCCCTCCTCTTCTAATGCATCCATACAGTGCTGACTGCATGGGGAATAGTCACATGGATTTTATATAGGAGGAGATGCACTGGACCATTTGTTCTGGGGGGAGATGATAAATATGCATGCACATGAATATATGTGCACTGAATAAGAAAAAGGGAGGAATGAGACCTTGGAATTCTTCATCAGGAGATGTTAATGACTCAACGGATGTTACACCGTGGCAGACTTTGATCCGCAGAGACTGGTTTGCATTAGAAGATAGGTAGATGTGGACAGAGCAGACCAGAATCTCTCCTGTCTTATCACTGCACCATTTCACTGCCTTCAGTGGCATGGTTAATATCTTGGGGCAGAATAACAGCTGATAAAGGTGTAGTGCAAAAAGCCTGAAGGACGAGCTGATTTAAAAGAAAAAAACATTTCTCCTCTTGCACTCACTGTCCTGACACATAATTTCTTGAACCAAGGAACAGTTTTTGTTGTCAGAAGCAATTAAAGAAGGTGCAGTCCTAGAGGGCGGTGGGCATGAAAACTTGAGGGGAGCAGATGTGAGTCTGGCCATGCAAGGGGTAAATGGCAGCTGGGGTAAAGCATGGGATGCAGTGGTGATGGTCACTCTGGAGTGGTGCACACCTGCAGTGTGTTCAGGTGTTAGTTCAGCTACTCGCAGGTACCACAGTAATTCATCTGGCAAGGGTAGTGTGAACTAAAAAGCTGACTGAAAATCAGGCTTTAGCCAACACAGCAGGAGAGGCATCTGGGGATGTTCTGAGGGCTTCTTTGAAGAGTAATTGGTTTCATTAGAAATGAGAAATAAGGTTGCGCAAGAATTTTAGCAGTGGTAAAATTTGGGCTGAATCCATCCTCAGTACAATGGATCACAAGCCCTAAGTTGTTTCTGTCCCATGGTGGCCCTGAATTGTGTGATGGGCTAACCTGCCTGAGCAGGACAGAGGTGAGGCGGGAGGACACAGGGCTTGCAAGTTGAGTGCTGCCATGCTGACTGTTCTCTCCTCCCCTCTGCAGGTGAGAAGCCTTACAAGTGCTCGTGGGAAGGGTGCGAGTGGCGTTTTGCACGGAGCGACGAGCTCACGAGGCATTACAGAAAGCACACGGGTGCAAAGCCCTTTAAATGCAACCATTGTGACAGGTAATGCAGCCTCCTAACATGGTGTTCAAGCAACATCTGGACTTTGTGAGTGGTGTGGAGCCGCCAGCTCCCCAAGACAAGAGACCTGGCTCCCAGCAGAGGGGCCCCTTCTGGCCTCCTGTCCCACTGCCTCGATCCCTGAGCCAACAAGGGACCCTCCACTCTACCCCTGTCCTCTCTGCCTCAGTGGCCAGGCAGGCTGGCAGAAGGGGAATACTTCCTAAGCAGCCTAAGCTGTTTCCGTCCCACAGCACAGAGAAAGATGTGGGACCAGGTGAGGTCTGACTGAAACTTGCCAGTGTCTGTTGTGGGCACAGGATTCAGTCCATGGGGTGTATTAATACTCCTAAAGCAGAGAAGACATCCAGAATACCCTAAACCACTTCAGTGATGGACCTCTCGATAAAGCATCTCCACAGCTTTCTGTCTTCTGGTCCTATGAGCCTAGTGCCCTCACAAAGGCAGAGCTCCCTCTATTTGCTCTGCTTCAAGGACTACCCCAAGCACCACTGCTGGCTGCCTGCATTTTGGCAGTATAGACCTCATAAAGCTGATGGGCTTCACAGATCCATGGGTGTTTGACAGGGGAGATGGGGATTATGTGGATTATGTGTGGCTGTTGTGCCACAGGTGCCTCAAATCTATACAATACCACTAGGAAAAAACCACTTAATTTCTGTATAATCACTGTCTTCTCTTAGTACCGAGTCCCGGTCTCTATGCGTCCCCCAGATGTGACAGGGGAGAGTCAATAAAAGGCAGCAAAGGGCATAATTTTCAAAAGCACAAGAGTGATTTAGGTCCATCTTACAATTCAAGTTCATGGGGTTGTTTTGTGATCTCTACACATTCCCACTAATTAATGAATCTTTTCCTACAGTTTTAAATCTCACCCTTGACATCTGTTTGATGTGGGAAACACTTTGCACCTTAATTCTGTGTGGGCCCAGATTTAAATGCCTGACAGGTGCACAGAGCCAGGGTTCCTGAAGAGCCTGTCACGCAAGAGTCCTCCTCTGAGCACTCAGGAATGAGGAGCCAGTTTTGCCTGAACTGAGCGACTAGCAGCTCCCAGTGAAAGCCATGGCTGCTGCCACTCACTGCTGATTCCTTTTTGCAGTCCTTACCACTTCAGCTGCTTGAAGGAATGATGAGCTCGTCCAAAAAATCTGGTCATCCTTGCTCGGCACTGAGCATTTTTGAAAGCTTGGTTCTTTGAATTTAGAAACAAAACCAAAAGAAAACTCTTCTCCCCATCTGCAATCCAAATTGATACGAAATTAGGGTGGAGCAAAAGCAATTACCCCTGTAATGACTCTTGACAGCACTGACAGGATTGAACAATGAACACTTCTTCCCCTCGCACCCCCTTAGCTGGAGATTGGCAGTGCCCTGGGTGAAACCTGGATCCTCTATTGAGTAATCAAATAATGTGCTTGCATCTGAACATGTTATCCAGCTAATCCTATTTATATATATTTTTAAAAGAGGCTTAAGAAAATTACCCATCTTTTTAATGCAGCAATAAGGTTCTCTGCTCTGATAAGGAAACGTTTTCTAATACAATAAAAGCTCTAGGAAGCCTCTGGGTACACCAGACCAGCAGAGAACATGCGTGGAGAGAGGATGTGTGTGGGACATAAACAAGGGACCCCATCCTTTTATGGGAAGGAAATTCGATCATTTTCACATCCTGCCTTTCCAAGAGCTTCATCTCCTTAAGTGCTCTTCTCCCCTTGTCTCCCCTCTTCCCATCCCCCTTCCCCCACAGAGGGCTTCCTCTTGGATTATCTTTTGGTTCATCCCTGGATTATCTTCTGTTTGCTTAGAATGAGGGACAGGATAAGACAAGTAGGTACCTCCAGAGTTCTGCTTTTGTATAAGCACCTCTGTGAAGGAGAGCAATTATGTTCTGTGTTTTAAATATAAGGCATTGCCTTTCTCTTTTCTTTCCTCTGAAGAACAAAATGGCTCTATAAACACACACACGCGCATACACACAAAGCCCCAGGGTTTCTATGTCAGGACAGACAATACTTTTAGCAGAGATCTAAAGAAATACAGTTGGTATTTTCAACTCCTCAGTCTCTTTCAGCCCTTTGTTAAGTGTTCATTCTTCCCCCTCTACATATTATCCCTTCCTACTTAGGCTTTTCCTTTGGCAGCCAACTCAGTCTCTGCAGTCAAGAGAGATACTCCTGCAATCATCTAATGCATTTTCTGCTCTTCACCTGAATCTACAGATGAAGGAAAAATATTTATTAATAAGTTAAGAGTGCTGGGGATTGTGTGCTGTTAAACTCCATGCACATACCATCTGTGTGTGATGGTAGGAGACAGATTTGTCTTTACTCTCCCAGTCCGTTCTTGCAAGCTCACAGAGCGACGGTGCCTGTTACTCTTTTGTCCCACTCTGCCATACCACTATTTTTCTTTCTTTTCTCATTCACAGATCTCTCTGCTACCACCTCTTGCAGATATCACCTCAAGCAAGCACTGAAACATGCCTAAATCTGTCCTTAGCTATTTTGGCAGACTTTTAATGTTAAAGATGCTCCTTCCTGAGCTAGGGTTTCCAGCTGGAGAACTGTATTTGAACTGCTACCCTTTATTGCACCCACCATTGTTGACAGGAGTTGTGGTCACTCCCTCAGACATCCTAGCTTGCTAAACTTTAAGGAGCCTTTTGGAGTTCTTTTAACAGTACTGATGTAGCACAAAGCATATGCCTGGTGTTGTTCAGAGGTGAAGGCCATACCTTGGCAATCAGAGCATGAAAGTGATTATTCAAATAGCAAAGAAGGGGAATGTTGAGCACACAGTCTGTCTGCAATTCCCTTCCCAGGCTGTTTTCAGATGCATTTGTGTCTCTGACCTTCTGGCTGACATCAAAGGGATATTAGTGTCCTCTATGTACAGGTCAGTTTTAAAACAAAAGAGGTAAGAAGACATGATTCTCTTCTCCTGTTGTCCCAACCCTATCCCAACACCATGCAGCCCACAGATCACATCGTTAGTTATAGCTGGCAAACTACCACTGGTTTGAGTAGCACCATATGTACTGCAAATGGTGTGTGGTTTGGTGGCAGCAGGGGAGAAAGGAGAATCAGCTAAAAGTAGTGTGGAAAGCAGTGTACAAGTCCCTAGTGCCTTCTAGACACCAGGGATATGCTGGTTATTAGCATTCCTCAGGAATTTTTCTCTTCAAAAACACAGGCTAGGGTTTTGTTCCTCATACAGTACAAGCCCTCAGCACTCCAAGGGGAAGAGGATGACAGGGTAGTGGCACTCGCTTGTTCTGCATAAATATGTGTTTAGGAGAAAGCAGCCTAGTGCCAGGCTGCTGGGGCACGTATTCCTCTGTGTGCATGTGTGCGCACGCACGTGGTTTCCTTTTTGCCATCAAGCTAAGTGCACACTTAGCTGGAATGAACATATCCCACAGTGGAGAATCCACAGCTAGTAAGAAAGATGGCTGAGCAATATATTCCCTGCTCATTGTAGGTACCTTCCTTTCTCCTGCAGAGGCTTCAGTGCCGAGAAGTACTGTGTTGCTAAGGAGATAGAGCAAAAAGAGAAGGGAAAGAATCGTGTTTGGGAGCAGGGAATCTATGTATCACACATCATTGTATGACTTTCAGAATTGGGGTATCTTATTCTAGCATAAACTGTCCCCTTTCTAGGAAGAGCTGGATTGAGGGAGGGATGGTGGGGAAAATTGTGATGGGCCTATGTACAATGTGCAGAGCTGGCCTGGAACTGGAAAAGGTGTAGAGCCAGAGGTGTGGAGTCTCACAGGCAGGACGACAGACCAGCAAGCTGCTGTTTCTTAAGTTGTGAAGAAAGGAGTTTCCGTTGACAGCTTATCCTCTGGAGCCTTTTAGCCTTTTCCACTGCTGCCTCTAGTCCCAGAAGGGGCCGGGGGGG
>NW_010308825.1:54050-56100 GCF_000700745.2 Antrostomus carolinensis
TTTTGGCAGTGTGATTTAGCTGCAAAATTATGTAGGGACTGTTTTACTGTTGGAAATAAATGTCCACATCCACCAGCCTTAGCAAGATGTAGAACTAACCAAATTAGTCAACAAGAAAATGTGAAGAGTTAGTATTGTACCATTTTATTAGCTATAAGGTAGCTATTATGGTACCATTTTATTAGTTATAAAAATATTTCTGGGCTGAAAAATATACTAGATGCTAATACTGTGGTTACTGATATGAAACAATGTATTGAATACATATGTTTATCAGATCTTGCTGTGCTGTGACTCAGCATACTTTTTCCTGGGTTGCATCTATAATAGAGACAATTGGAGAGGAAAAGCCGTGCTTGGGTGGTGGTCTTATGACTAGTCCTAGACTGAAGTGCCAGCTGGTGCATGTCTTTTTGGCAGTCACTCAAGCTGTTGTTTTGTTTTGGCAGCCCTTGTAGCCAGAGCATGCTGCTTTCTCAGTTTAGACTGAGGAGAGAGATGTTGGTCCAAGGGTGTATTTTGGCACCCTAGCGCTAGAAAATTCTAGCTGTGCTGAGCCTTCTGTGTTGAAAGCCAAGTGTCCACTGTCAGATTTGTGTCTGTCTCATTGTGCTTCACGTAGGAGCTTGGAGGAATGCAGCCTCCATCCTATTTTGAAGTTGTTTTTTTAATTATTATTTTTGCCACTGTGAAAGTATTAACCCCCTTGTAAGCTGCTACAAATCAGTAGAGAACAGCTGACTTGGGCAGAGCTGTGCTTTTCCACAAAAGATGAATATCTAGCTTTTCTTGCAAAAGTTGCCTTCTTACGAGGTTTTTTTGTCTTAAAAATGCACCTCTTGTTTGCTCATCTCTGCGTGTACATGCAGATAGATTGCCCATGCAGGGTAATGCTGCCAGTAGGACAGAAAAGATCCCCTATTTAAAATCCCTTCATTTATACAGTAGTTCTGTTTCTTATCCTTTCTCTGCTTAGGGTGTTTATCCTCTGCGTCTTTGCATGTAGATTGAGTGTTCTTTTTTTTATCTTTGGTTTTTGGCTTTTTTTACTTAGCAGTTCAATTCATTCTTTTACCTTCTTGTTTCTGAAAAATACAAAATACTCAACTACTGCTTTTTTGGAAATATATTCAGTGCCCATGTATGAGCTATCCAGATTCTCACAATAAGCCATCTGGATATTCTTCAGACCAGTATTTTACTGCCCCACCTAAATCTGTGGGGCAGTGAAAAGACATTCCAGGCAAGTCAGTTCTAGAAGAAGCTTGTCATGGTGCCCTTGGAGCCTACAAAAACAGTTCACTCAAAAGCCACAGATATGTGGAGTTTTATGTGATATTTATAATAGGTGTTTTTTGCTATTAGTAAAAATAAATAATCCAGTGTCTTGTGGCTTAGGGTGGAAAGAAGGCAAGCCAAGATTTGCAGGGAACTTGGAGACCTCCCATTTTTTAGTGCTCAGCTTGAAGTATCTAGTAGAAGTTTAATTTCTGAGGATGTCTGAGTCCTGCCACTCTGACAGTCAGGCTCCATTTTAGGGCTTTGGGGTAGGCAGCCAGAACCACTGCCCACTTCTCCTGCAGTTTGCTTTCTGGTGCCATACATATCTTTAATGATGCTCTGATGGTGGGTGTGAAATGAGTTGGTGCTTTCAATCCCATCTCTAATGGGTATGAAGTAAAAAAAATATTCTTGCTTACTGGCAGTCTTGATAAAATAGGGTATATATTGAATGACAAGAAAGAAAAGCACATGTCCTCCGGAGAGCTTATTCCCCTGATCACTCTGACAATATCTTGGTGGTTTGAAGTGCCTGAATTTGGGCTGGTGTTCCTGCTGCTGTGAGTGCCCTGCAGCATGTCTGCTATGAGGCAGCTGTTCCAGAATAGTGATTCCTGATTAACTCTTTACGGGGTTGCTCTTCCCCTGGAGTAAGTGTGTTTTATTCTGAGTATCTTAACCCACTTCCTAAATGGATTAAGTAATTTCAGAAGAAGGCAGTCCTAAGCCTTTAGAGAGGGAGTTAATCAAGAATAGATGCTTCATTTCA
>NW_010308825.1:56133-64825 GCF_000700745.2 Antrostomus carolinensis
TAGACTATCCCTAAAACTCAACTAGTTCTCTGAGTCCGTCTCATCAGCATCCATCTACATGTCCAGAGTGTCAGAACATTACATTTTCTTATGAGATGGAGAAATAAATGGCTTTGCAGATAAAGAACAGAAGTTGAAAGCTGAAGTCCTGGCATTTTTTTTCTAGTTTTACCACACTTCCTGTGTGATTTACAATTTCCTTGCCTTCTCTGTCTCTCAATTTCCACTCTTACAAAATAGGCATGGTACCTTATCTTTTCTCAACATCCTTCATAGAGATAGCATTCATCAACATCCACATATTACCACCCAAATTCCCAGCAGAGAGAAAGAGAAAGATATGTAGCCTAAAGGATAGTGAGCCTCCAATCTCTGAACCAGCTTTCCTTCCAGTTTGGAGTTAGAAACAAGAATTCAGCTTTCAAAACTGGCATTGTACTTCAGTGCTTGTTGCAGGTACTGGGCACTGAGAAAGCTACTGTTTTTTTTTAAACTGGTTTTGCTGAGTATTTGAGCAAAACTGACTTGTTTTACTTCTTTTTTTTTTTTTTTTTATATGGACACACACACTTATACTAAATACTGGATTTTATACTACAGGTGCCTAAATGAGCACTCTTCTCTAATGTTTGACTCAGTGACAGAAGAGAGAAGGAGAGGAACAGAGAAAGGAGAATAGTAGTCTATTTAGCTGCCAAAGAGACAGGATAGTTGTCCATCTGTGGTCACAGAGGTCCATCACACAGGGTTTGGTAGTGACCCATAGATAATCTAAGGAATGTCTGTAAACTTGGATATATATTTCCTCCTGTACATAAGGAGGAAGGAGTAGAAATGCTGTTTTTGCAAATCCTGTATTTATTTCATTTCCCACTTGCTTTATTTTTCAGATGTTTTTCCAGGTCTGATCACCTCGCCCTCCACATGAAGAGACACATCTAAATATCAGTCAGCTTGGCATGGATGTCATCTGAGCTAAGTGTTGTCGAGATGGAAGTGGAACTCAAGTTACAACGCGCTGCCTTGCAGGAGAAGAGAACTTAATCACGTCTAATCCTCTGTACAGAGACCACACGCTCACACTGTCATGCACCCAATTATACTTCAATACGTACATTGGTTCTTTATGCCTTGCCCCAGCTGGATGGGAGAAGATGCAGGCGAGGAAATGATACAGAGGTGAAGTCAATGAGAAGGAACAATTGCTTATAGTACTTCGTCCCTCTTGGATTTGTTTCCTGTTTTTGCTGATGGAAATGAAAGAAAATGGAGGAGGCTTCCCTGCAGGTGGACGGCAGTAGGAGGGGCTTATTTAACTTGCTTCTCAGTGCAACTCAATAGGAGAATATGTCGTCTTGAAGTTGCATATTTGTAGCACTAACTTTCTTTTTAAATAGATGGGGGGAAAACAATGACCTAGAAAACCAAATCCCAGTTTGGTAGCCAAAATTAACCTCTTGGTTCATTTGTTCTTTGTCTGAGAATTCCTAATGTTTAGTGCATCAGACTTCTCACAGACACTTTGACCTGTCATGGTTTTGGTTCTTCTTCCTGGAACTGAGCTATTGAGATCCTTTTAAGTCAATACCAGTGGCCTTAATGGCAGTAGACTGTGGAGTGACACTTGTGACACAAATATCCTCTTTTTGGCCTGAGTTTATGTAAACTTCATGGAGGACTACATTTTTGTTTGTTGTTTTTATTTTAATTTTTGTTTTGGCTATTGCACAACATATGCACTAGGGACTCTGGAAGCTGCTGCCATGATGGCTAAGTGGCCAAGGGATAAGCCCCTCAGAAACAGCACCTAATATCTCTGTAGGCCTCACCTTATTGCCATAGCTAGGACTTCTTGTTTATTCGTTGAACAAAAAACTTTAGAAGCTTGTTTGGAAGCTTAAACATTTTTTCTCTTTTCTCCACGAACAAGTGATCTTCAGAACTCCTTGTCTTCACCTGGATATTGATCTGGGACTGGCCACACAGGCATGACTACAGGATTCCTTCCACATCATGTGAGCATGTTAGCCACAACCCGCAGTGACTTAGTGGTGAATTATGTTGCTTTTTCTTGCTGTTCTTCTATTAACCAATTTAAAACATTAGACTTTTGTTTGTGTAAAGAGCACCTGCAGACGTTTTAATTTAAAGCTAATGTTTGTTGAGCATCTTACACACAAAAAAACTAAGCCAAAAATCCTACTCCAGTTTCTGAGTGGGAAATAGAGAACCTCTTCCATGTACAATGGCTTCATTCAGCATTAGCTTTTTAAAGAAAATATCAAAGTCCTCCTTTTCCATTCATCAAGTTGATGCTGTAGCCTACTCCTATATGAAAAAATGTACATTGTGAAGGGTTGGATTTTACATACAGCAGTGAGGCTTTTCCAAATGATTGGTCTAAATCATTACTAACTTAGAGGTCCATTTTGGCCTACTGTGTGAACCATCAAGGAGAACTAGAGGTCTCATGCTCACCCTTCAGTCCTATTGATAAATTGATTTTGTTGGCTCAAAGTGGATTAAAGTCTTCATTACAAAAGAAAAACAAAAATGTATCTTACCATAACTTGCATTTGAAACTATTTGGCACTGACCCTGACTCCAAAGACTGCATTTAGGACCGTAAAAATGGCCTATGCAAGCAGGCAGGTGGTCATTAGGTTGTATATTTTGTATATTCTGGGACCATCCCTACAAGATGTGTCTAGAAATGAAACAAAATGGCGTGTGGTCCACAAATGGTTGCTGCTGTTTTATACTGTACTAGCCAACTGCCCTTCTTTGACTGTTTTGACTCACTGACTGTTAAATATTTCCCTTAATCTATGTTTTGGGAGGTAAAACTACTCTTAGGGGAAAAAAGAACAAACAAGAAACTCGATAGATGTTTAAGAGCCGTCACCGGGATCCTTGGCACTTGAATTCTCAGCATTTTGCAACCTTTGGTTCCAGTGAGAGATTGAATTTACTCAAAAGATGCTGTTTTCCTCACAGTTTTCACAAAACACTGTGACTGTCAACTGAACACTTTGTGGACAGGGGGGAAATACGATGTCTGGCCCATATGGCATGAAATATGGACCAAAATATAACCATCTTTTAGGGACAATGATGTAATATTTGTGATTAAAGCATGAGAGAGAGCAAGAGAGAGAGTGAAAGAAAGAAAAGAAAGACAGAGAGAAAGAGAGAGAACGAAAAATTGAATTTATTCCAAAGATTTAAAACTAACTATACTCTATATGTGTGTATATATATATATACATGCTTTTATATATATGTATACATTTAAAAATTGCAGAGCACTGCTTGCTGACAATCTCGTATTTCTCTACTTCTGTATTTGCATACTTCTTATGGCCATTCCACCCAGCTGTTCCACTGGGACTGAGGGCCCTAGAATCCAATTTGTGTTGGAATATATAGAGCATCCTGCCAGATGCCTAATGAGAACTGAAACCTCAGCTGTGTGAAACTGTAGAGCATCCAGTCAGTGCATTAGATTAAAAAAAGAGTAAGAGAATCCTAGAATTTCATTACTGTAGTATCCTAAAGGGTGTGCTCTCAAACCCACCACTATGATATTCATTGGCTGTGAACCTGCATAAATATCCTCCTTTGACCTCTGAACACACCTGCCTTCAGACATGCTATCAGCAGTCTACAAACCTTAATTAGTAAGTGACAGTTTAAGTAGCAGACTCTATTTAAAATGGAAAAAATCCAGCAAGACTGTTTATTTACTTCCAGTTGTCACCTTATTTAAATATGGCAGAACCCCATGGAAAAAAATCATGCTGAAATGGCTGATTATTTTGTTCTAGAGGCAGGCCTACATCTAAAATATGGATCCAAATAGCCTAAACATTTCTAGAAAAGGGAGATAAGCGACTTAAACAGATTTCAGATTTCTCAGGCTCTCTCTGTAGCAGATCTTGAACTTTGAAGCCAAATTTTGAGCTTTGGGACCATGTCTTCTGTTTGTAGAGGGAAGTATATTTCATTTGTATACATGGTGTATTCAGTCAATCTCTGGACTTCAGTTTTTGAGTGTTTGTATGAAAGTTTCTTAGTCATTACTAAAATTTTGAATTTTAGTATATATACCAGCGATGGTATATATTATATACCATCGCTGGTATTTTGTAGAAGGAGTCTGTATTTTGGAAAGGCATAATTAGTGACACATTCCAGGATTCGTTTTTTACAATGGCAAGTTTTTTTTCTTTTCAGATATTTTAAGCTGTGCACTTCAAACTTTAATCTGTTACAGCTAGATCCTTTTTGGGCCTGTGTCTCCTTGCTAAATTTGTACAGTTGTCCTCTATTTGTAAACTATGAGTAGAAACAGAATTATGAGGAATGGCTAATCCTCTCTGTAAGGCTTCGTGGAAGCAAACCCAGAAATAGATGATTTGGTGGCAGTTGAGGACTGAGTTATCCAGCTGTAGAAAGAGAAGCTTAACCTTATTTCCTTCATGCTAGATTTATGCCTGTTTGTGAAAGAGAAGCCATTATAAGAAAGTTAGATTGTGGTTTCCATGGAACTATAGGATGAGAACAAATTGAGACCAAAGTCTCACACAATAGCGTACATAGAGGAAGCAACCAAAGCAAATGTGAGTTTTTGTGAATAGCTAAATAATATTTTGGAGCAGAGCAGTCGATCATAGAATCATGCAGGTGGGAAGGGGCCTCCAGAGGCCGTATTGGTCAATCTCCCAACTAGAGCTGGTTGCTCAAAGCCATATCCAGCTGAGTTTTAAATATTACCAAGAATGGAAATTCTACAACCACTCTGTGGAAGCCAGTCCAATATTTGACCACCTTTATGGTTAAAAAAACCCCAAAAAACAAAACAGAAACAAAAAACCCACCAAAACAATCTGTGTATCAAGTAGCGTTCCAAATTGTTTTCATTACCTTTTCCACTATGCACCTCCAAGAAGAGTCTGGCTTCTCTACACCCTCTGTTAGGTATTTGTAGACAGCAATGAGATCTACCCTTACCCTTCTCTTCCTAAGGTTGAATCATGTCTCTCAGCCTCTCTTCATCCATCATGTTCCAGAACCTGATCTCCATGGTGGCTCTCTGCTAGACTTGCTCCAATATGTCAATAATTTTCTTGTAATGGGGAGACCAAAACCAGACAGAATATTCCAGATCGAGACATACTTCATGTGCTACAGTGTTGATATAATTTATTTATTCTGTATTTTTCCATTACCTAATTAAGACAAGCTATATGCTATCACAAGATTCTGTTTTGAAAACTGACTTAGGAAGCACCAGTATAAAGATTTTTCTAATCAGATTTTCTGAATCTGTGAATAAAAATATGCTTCTAGAAATATGCTTTCTACACTGCCAGCTTGAGGCCTGGCAAGCAAAACTATGTTTTTCCAACGTAATCATTGCTGTTTTACCTTAAACTAAAAAAATGTATTGTTTCACTCATACTGTATCAAATATGAAGACACACAATGCTGTATTTTAGTCACTTTTTAGACAAAAACAACACTTTAGTGCATCTTTGTTCTGTTTGTTTTTCCCCTTGTTATTTTTCAATAGCCAGTACTTAGTGTAGAAAATTTTTTTACCTGGATAAATTGGCAAATAAAGAGAAAGGGCGGACTGAAATCCTAGATTTTTTCTGTGTCTTAGACACGGCCCTGAGCAGTCTGATCCAACTAAACTGGTTTTGAAACAGAGGGTTAAATTAGGTGACCTTCAGAGGTACCTTCCAACATTAATTTTTCTGTGTACCTCTGATTCATTTCAGAGCTCTCACTAATTAAATGTGTACTGGTTCTAGTTCTTCCCAGTCTTGTGCTGGTGAAACGGACTGTAGAACAGGTCTGTAGGATTTCTTTCAAAATCTAATAGTTTCATCCTTATTAAACTTTATAAGGCTTCTTCATGAGGGATACTTAGAGAGGAGGAAATCTTAAAAAAAACCCCAAAGCCTTGGCAAACCAGTTTGAAGCAATATCATACCATGGGATGTGTCACAGCTACAGGAACCAACCACATATTATGGAAACAAGTTTTCTAGCCTGTAAGACCCATGTGATGTCTCAAAAATGGTTTCTAGCACCTGAATTGTTATTTTCCTCAGACTTTTTGGAATTGGGCTTACTGGTTTTTTAGGCATTTTCACTTGGTCACATCTGTGACCAAACACAGATGGAAAAGAAGAACCTGAATGCAAGAAGAGTCCCCAGGTCATTGCTTTTGGAACTGTTTTAACTTCAGGAATAAAAAGATAAGTAATCACTAGGGTGTATGGCTAAAATGGAGTTGATCAATATGATAGCTGTAGTGATTGAGTGTATCTTATCTGTGACGTTTCTGATATCTACAGAATTGGCTTTCTCACTCATTTTTACCTGGCCCTGGACAATTTGGGCATTTTAGCTCTCTCTAACACAAAGTTTGCTCCTCCTATTTAACACAGTTTGTTTATCTCTGTACGAAAGGAGTCATAATTGGTGCTTTTGACAAAACTGATGAAATCCAACTTGTTTAAGGGTTTCTTTTTCTCTGTCTGTTCCCTTAATGTGTGTCAAAATATTTAAATTTAAAAAAAGAAGAGGAAAATTTTGTAAATAATTGAATGTTACTAGGCCAGCACCCAGTGGATCAAGGGCTTTTATTCTTTTTTTCATTCAGTACTTGGCACGTCCTGTCGTTCCATCCAGTGACTGTTTTTAAGCTTTCATATCCCGGGTGACGCCTCTAACCCAAGACTTTTAAAGTACTTCTTGCTCATTTCAGATAGAGTTGC
The DNA here is from genome assembly GCF_000700745.2 of Antrostomus carolinensis. Lineage (NCBI taxonomy): Eukaryota > Metazoa > Chordata > Aves > Caprimulgiformes > Caprimulgidae > Antrostomus > Antrostomus carolinensis. Next base: position 62,925 of record NW_010308825.1, read on the forward strand.
GCTTGCGAAGTTCCCCACATACCAAGAGCAGAAACCATGCCTGACAATAACTCTAACTCTGTCTTGAAAAATGATAATTATTTCCTCCCAAGATACTACAACTACTCATTGACAAGTCTTGCCTGTCTTTCATTAGCATTCAGTCTACGCCTTCTTGAATGATCATTTCCAGATCAAGCTCGGATATTCTTCTTCCTTTTGTCACATTTGTGTCTCTTTTTATTAATAGTTTAGGGATGACTGCTGGAGTCTTTCTCCTCCGCAGCTCTGCACTGGCCTCAGTGTCAAGATTTAACATTGTAAGAACTGTAGGATCTGCCCTACCAGCTTCCAAGATCTATCTTGTAAAGCTGAGACTTTCCTCCTCCCTTAGAGGAAGAAGTCCAAGACATGCATGTGCTATATAAGTTATATATATAATGATAAGTTGTATATATAAATTATATACATAAAAATGTGGAGATGGCGGGGTAGGCTGCCTTTATCACCTCAAGAATGGGTTTCCTACCTGAAAACTTTTCAAATGCAGGCATCATTTTTCAAACAGGGTTTTATAGTTTTCCTTAATGCTTGTTAATGGCATTTTTGGTGTAATAATTGAAGTTGGAACTCTTTGCAATTTTCAAAATGAAAGCTTTGAAAATTTTTTTTTAAGTGCTTTGGTCCTAACTTCTATATACTGCCAGAAAACAGGTTCTCCACTCTGTCTCTGTGTGGGTGTGGATGTACAGCAGTATGCTGTATATACCTACACAGATGAGGAAACTGAGCTACTGACTTACAGTTTGTAGTAGCCAACCGTGCCTATTGCTTTGATTTAGGGAGGGCACTTGCTGCTGCCACTGCATTTTAGGAATCATGTCAGCTTCTGTAGGAAAAGTTTTCATCAATGCTGGGAAATACATGTTGCTGTGTACTGTGAATGAGTAGGCTGCAAATTTGGGGATTGGGAGGGGAGGTGGGAAGGGAAGGGGATGAGGGATTAGCATGTACACACTAAATGTGAACTAGAATGGACAGAAAGATGGCAATTTTAGCCTTTATTGTTGGGCTCTCGGGGAAATGAAAAGCTAACACGCAGTCCCTGGAAGGCCCGATGGCTGAAGGGCTGATCTTTACTTTATATTTTGCAACATACATTTTACCTGTCGATCTGTATTTTAAACCCCAGGCCTGTCAGATTCTGGAAGTAGATCAAAACACTGGTTCAAACACTACTTTGTTAGCAAGGCCATGTCTCTACCAGGGAAGTTGCCCTATGTTAAAATATCAGTCTTGTTAAAATCTCTTTGTTGCTGCACCTATTACTTGATTGCCTGGATTGAGTTTGCACTGGCATCCTATGCAGTTAAGCTGAAGTGTAAAAAATGCTTCAACCAATTAAGATACCTCTACAGGAAGGTTCTTGAACCAATTTAAGTATCTGGTTTTGAAATCACTGCATATAAACCATGACAGCTTTTCTCTTAGAAACAAGGCCTTAGTTTAGCATGTCTACTTATCTAGTTGAAAAAATAATACTGCAGGCTGAGATTTTTTTTTTCTTGCTTTGCATAGCAGCCTGTTTTCTTTCTTGTCCTTTGAAACCTTTCTTGCTCTCTATGACACATTAAATTTTTGTTTGGGGGATTTTTTTTACCAACAACAAAAAAAATATCAATGCTCCATATTAAAAAAAAAACAAACCAACAACAAAAACAAAACAAACAACATTGCTTGAAGGACTTTCATTTTGCACTATAATTTTTCTTTTACCAGATGTGTCTGACAAGTGCATTTTGGAGATGCCCTCGGTCACGTTCTCTCAGGCCTACTCTGGTATTTCTAATATATCACAGAAGTACCCAATCTTGTAGCCCTCAGTTCTGCCTTTTTTTGACATTTTATTTTTTTTAAGCTTT
>NW_010308826.1:0-4496 GCF_000700745.2 Antrostomus carolinensis
GCCCCCCAGAGTGTCCACATCTCCTCTCAATTTGGTCTCATCAGCAGACTTTGTTAGCAGTCCTTCAAGTTAATGAAGATGATTCCTGCAGCAAAGCACTGGGTTCACCTCTCAACCTCCTGCTGCTGTTACAACCCTGTCTCAGGTGCCAAATTCCTCCCCAGGAAAAGCTCAAACCTATCCAGCCATGGCTGGGACATCTGAACATCCTCCTTCCCACGGCTGTCACCAGCACCAGGCAGATTCCTCCACCCCTGCAGTCACACTTTCTAAATAATCCAAAATACATCACTTGAAAAAAACACGGAGGCGCGTGCCGGGGGCAGCTGAAGGGCAAAGCCACACACGTGGCTGCAGAGACACCGTCACCATCTCCAAAAAGGCTGATACACCAAAGCCACCTCTCTCCTCCCATGTCCTCACAGGACTTGGAGAAACATTTTTAGCAGGTAATGACATACAGAACAAGAGACTATTTTTAAAATAAACCAGAGCAGCTATTTTAAGATGTTACAGCTGAGAAAAGCGATTCGATTGCGATGGGTTCCAGGTGGTGGGTGGTTAAGAACCCAACCAAAAAGCAACTCCTTGGCCAGAAGTAGAGGAGATGGGACTCCAGGGTCCCCTAAGCCTTTCTCCAGGGACAAAGCAAGGGGGGGGAATAAAGGGAATAAAGTTGTGCAGGAAACAATTCCTGTGCTGGGGCACATAGATAGCGTGGCCAAGGTCTCCTTAAAGATTAAATTGCCAGAAGAAGGTCACATTTGGTGACTCTTTGTTCCCAAATTCCAGTTTTCCTGGCTTATTCCATGGCTGTGTGCAATTCATTAGGTTTCCAGCTTAAATATTTCCCTGGCAAAACATAAAGTCACTCTCCCAAGTTTGGCATCACAAACTAGGCTGCTAGAAACATTTCTACCTGACTTGCAAAGAATGGGTTGGTTGGGCTTCTCCATCGAGGATCCCACAGAGCAGCACGGTGCTGAGTTTAAATTGGGTTATTTTTAGTTGAGTTAGAGTCATCCCAGGATGGAGAAACACATCAGCACTTTGCTCAAGAAGGTCTGGGATGGTGCAGAGTGAGAAAAGCCACCTTCCTCCTGTTGTAACCTGAAGTTCAACCCCAGCCTCAGACAGGGAGATGGTTCCCAAATGAGTCACCAACAGGTAAAGAGCCCAGCCCTGGTTTTTCAGGAAGCTTTGTCTGTTATTGGGTGTTGTAGGGGTGACAGTGAGCGGAGTTTCGTTCTGCTATGCAAGAAAAAAAATATCTGAATTTTACAAGTCCAAAGGAGGAGTTGGCCTCTGAAAGTCATCTCCAACCAGACAGTTGGGATATCTACAGATGTTCTCTGCAAAACAGACCCACCACAAGGTGCTTGTGCTGGAGAGGGCTTCAGTGATCTCATGTTCGTGTAGAAACACGCAAGAAGTGGCTGAAACCTGGAGAATTTACACCATTTATCTCTAAAGGAGGGGAGAGCTGCTGGGTGCTGCTGCCACCATCCCCAGGAAGGGTAGGAACATCTCGAGGGAGACAGAGGAACACCTGAAACATGCAAAAAGTGGCTGAAACCTGGAGAATTAACACTATTTTTTTCTAAAGGAGGGGAGAGCTGCTGGGTGCTGCTGCCACCGTCCCCAGGAAAGTCAAGAGCATCTCGAGGGAGGCAGAGGAACACCTGAAACATGCAAAAAGTGGCTGAAACCTGGAGAATTAACAATAATTTATCTCTAAACAAGGGAAGAGCTGCTGGGTGCTGCTGCCATCATCCCCAGGAAGGGCAGGAACATCTTGAAGGAGGCAGAGGAACACCTGAAACATGCAAAAAGTGGCTGAAACCTGGAGAATTTACACCATTTATCTCTAAAGGAGGGGAGAGCTGCTGGGTGCTGCTGCCATCATCCCCAGGAAGGGCAGGAACATCTTGAAGGAGGCAGAGGAACACCTGAAACATGCAAAAAGTGGCTGAAACCTGGAGAATTAACAATAATTTATCTCTAAACAAGGGAAGAGCTGCTGGGTGCTGCTGCCACCATCCCTGGGAAGGTAGGAACATCTCGAGGGAGGCAGAGGAATGCCTCAAACGTGCAAGAAGTGGCTGAAACCTGGAGAATTAACACTATTTTTTTCTAAAGGAGGGGAGAGCTGCTGGGTGCTGCAGGAAGGGCAGGAACATCTTGAAGGAGGCAGAGGAACACCTGAAACATGCAAAAAGTGGCTGAAACCTGGAGAATTAACACTATTTTTTTCTAAAGGAGGGGAGAGCTGCTGGGTGCTGCTGCCACCATCCCTGGGAAGGTAGGAACATCTCGAGGGAGGCAGAGGAATGCCTCAAACGTGCAAGAAGTGGCTGAAACCTGGAGAATTCAAGTCCTGCCCTGCCCTGGTGAAGGCGAGCAGCCGGCAGCCTTTGTGACTTCAGGTCTCAAATATGTGGAGGAGAACAGGGACGAAGGCAAGAAGGACATCAAAGGGACACGGCTCCATGACGTGGGGCCCCGGAAGGACCTGCTCAAAGTCCGAGCTCTTTGAGCGGCGTTTCAAAGGGCTGGCAGGAACACACTTGACATGGGGAGGGCTTCTTCCTCTGCGGGGTTACGCTTGTCAATGAAACAGCTTCTGTTCCTCACCACCACGGACTCAAGTGCCTGCAGAAGAACATCGTTAGCTAATTGCGCTGGTTTTCAGCGCTGCCTGGGTCAGGGCTGGTGAAGAAGGCAGAGAGGATTCATCCTCCATGCTCTGATAACTCCATCCAGCCTGATATCACATTATCTTTCCTCGAGGATAACAATTCCAGCACGCAGAGGGTGCAGCACAATTAACTACTAAACAGAGAAGGCAACATCTCCTTGCAGCTGACGCTGTTTATTCAGTCGAGATGAGGAGCTCAAAGCTGGTCTGAGCCAGGAATCAATAGATTTATCTAATTTTATTTTAAATCAATAGAATTATTTATTTTTTTCCCAGTTGATAGATTTTCCTGGCTCGCAAAGCAGATCCATACTTTCCAAAAAAAACCCCCAACAAACAAAGATCTCCAGCTTCCACGGATGTTTGGAAGAGAAATGCCAGCCCCTGATGGCTTCTGACACGAGTTCTGGATGTTATCTATTGAGGATCTGTCCTTCTAAGCATTTTTTTTTAAAGCCCATTTATTCAACCCCCTAAAGCAAGCGGAGCAGCACGCGCAGAGATCAGTGGCCACAAAAGAAAAGCCAGGTTGTAAGGGCACGAGTGACATGAATTTCCAGATCAGCCTTTTACCTACAGTAGGCACAGCCCTGAGTGATTCCAAGAACAAATATCAAGTGGAGATTAAAATAAAAATGAAAAATGAAGGGGAAGGAAAATAAATAAATAAAATAAAATAATAATAATGATAAATGGAAAAAAAAATCTCTGGACGCACGCTTCTGCCTTTCATGCTTTTTAATTCCCATTTTTCTGCTGCAGGACTTGCTGGGAACAAAAGGGAGGGGAAAAAATAAACCAACAGAAAAACAGAAACAACCCTTATCTAAATTAAAGAGGAAAAAAAGCCCCCAAAGAGGGGGAAAAAAGCCCCCAAACCCACCCCCCAAGCACCCTAAACAAGCAGCCACAGCGGCAGACACTGGTCAGTCGGGTTCCCTGCACCCTGCACCCAGCCCGTGGGGGGACCAGGTGCTTTGGGGCTCTCTCCACTTTCAAAGCTGCCCCAGGAGAAAGGTTGCGTGTGCATCTGGCTCCCTCGGCCGTTTAATAATTAAAAAATAAATAAATAAGCGTGGGGGCACACACACACACACATATATATGTATATTTTTTTCATTTTTTTTTCCCCAGGACTTCATACTTTTTCCTTTTTTTTTTGAGGAGGGGGGTACTGAGTTTTAACCAACCCTACAGATTTTTGATAAACTGATAAAGCAACCAAACGATGTGATTTTTAATTTTTCCTCTCCTTTCTTCCTGACTCTTTGGAGAGTGATTTTTAAAAGCTTTTTAAAACTTCCCTTCCCACTGCAGACGGGCAGATTCATTTGAAAAGCATCTGCCGCCCAACGTAACCCATCAGCTCCCATCCCAACGGCCTAAAAACTGCTTTGCCAGTTGCCGGCTGCGAGAAGCGTTTTGTGCTGTCGGGTAAAAAGTTAAAAAAAATAAATAAATTAAAAGGGTGAGGGGGAAAAAATAATTAATAATAATAAAGGGAGGGAGTTGAGAGAAGCAGCTCTTGAGTTTTCTCCTAAGGGAGAGAGACTAACAAGAAGGAAAGTTGGGCGAAACGCTCCAACTCTTCTTCCCTGCTCCCAAACTCCACGCGCAGGTTGTGCCCTGGGAATATGATTATTTTCCTCCTCTTCCTCCTTCTCCTCCTCCTTCTACTATCACACAGGGGCTGCCTGTGCCCCTCCGGCAAACTCCAGCTCCTATTTCCCCCGTGTCAAGGGGGACCCCCACCCACTCTCCTCTCTTTTAAAAATTAATAATAATTAATAATAACCCC
>NW_010308827.1:0-305 GCF_000700745.2 Antrostomus carolinensis
GTCCTCCCCCTGAGGAGGAAGGAGCAGCAGGAACAATGTGTGATGAACTGACCCCAACATGCATTCCCTGTCCCCCTGTGCGGGGGGGAGGAGGTGGAAAATTGGAAGAGAAGTTAAGCCTGGGAAGAAGGGAGGGGTGGTGGGGGTGTTTTAAGGTTTGGTTTTACTTCTCACTATCCTTTTGTCTGATTAGTTTAATAAATTAAATTTGTTTTTTCCTCCAAGTCAAGTCTGTTTTGCCCGTGCCAGTAATTGGTGAGTGATCTCTCTCCATCCTTATCTCCACCCACGAGCCTTCCATTATA
>NW_010308827.1:363-28500 GCF_000700745.2 Antrostomus carolinensis
CCTCTGGCAAGGGCCGACTCACCATAGCTCTACGCAGACTCCAGTAAGCATATGGTCAAGTCCATCTGGTTTTTTGGTCTGTGTGTAAAATCCAAGGTGATATCACTGCAGATGGATGAGGAGATTGAAATGTCTTGGATCTCCACAGGCATCTATGTTGCACATGGGGAGGAGGGGGATGTATGTCACCTGTGGTCCTGTTCTTTCCAAAACTGTTCCAAATTACATGTCCTGGTGCATGAATGGATGCTGTAATGAACTGCATCTTTTGGTAACAACCAATGGTTGGTACTAACCACCTGCTCCCAAAGTGCTTTGGAGGCTGGAGGTAGAAGTGCACTGATATGAAGATCAGAAACAGAGTCCTCTCTTTTATTAGTGCACTGGCCTCTGGGAAAGGAAGGTGACTGCACTATGCTGCTGAGTGAGAGTCATGGCACATGAAATAGGGTGGAAGAACCTGAGCTTTCAATCTCTCTCTTAAAGGAAAGTTTTCGTCTAAAATGTACTGTGCCACAGTGAATAGATGCTGATGGCTCCTGGTGTAAAATAATTGTGTTGAAATTACATGCAGGATGAATTGGATGCTGATGTTGTGCACTGGGATGAACATATGGAGAAATCTTAAGAGTTTGGCTATTGTGTATGTGTTTGGCTGATTACTTGATATAACCTGTGTGAGTCATGCCAGGGCCAGCAATGAGATAATGAGGCTAGCTAGGTTTGGAGCAGCTTAAACCTCTGGGACATTAGAAGGAAATGGTTTTTATCCCTACAAACAGTTATATATTTTTGCTTAGGCAAGTACAGTTTGCATGAAATGCAAGGTGCCTGAGAGAAGGTGACTACTGCTCTCCTAGGTATACGATTAGGATACAGCATGATGTAAAATGTAGCAAAATCAGTGGAAATATTCACATGTGGTTAAGTGGCTTAAAAACAGAACCATACTAATTAGAACACTTTTATCTCACAAAATCTTGCAAACAGAGTAGTTTAGAGCTCATGTTATTCTCTTCTTTAAATCAGTGTCTGTTAGACATCTGGGGCCATTGACATTTACCGTACATTTTCTTTAAGCCTTCAATGTTCCTCAGCTCAGGGGAAAAAAAAAAAAAAAAAAAAAAAAAAAAGAAAAAAAAAAAGACAACTATATTAGCTCTCCACATTAACATCAGCAGACCCTGTTGCAAAGAGTCTAATCTAAAGACTGGATCACAAAGAGTGTTCAAGTGCAAGGTATGTAATTAAGGAAAAGCAATAATATATCTGCCATAACCATAGAAACACTCTAGTTGAACTATAGGCATGAGAATATTCGTGTGAATTTGATGCAGATCTATGTGACAGTCAGGGTTTACAGTGTGACTGATTCAACGATAACAATTGAAGACAGAGATGCAAAGCAGCACTGGGGAGAGCATAGCAAGTGGAAATTAAATACATGGTGGCGAGATGTTTGTTTCTCTTGCTAACTGGATTATTTACATATTCAGATCTAGATGTAGAACCTTTTGTTATTCAGTGAATTAGCTGTACCCAACAATAATGGGCTTCCCCCTGCCCTCCTCCAAACTGCGGTACAGGGAAGGAAAGGCTATGCTGCTAGTCATTTATTGTGTTTCCTTTCATTTTCATGAAAACAGTGTTAAAAGGAGACAGAGCTTACAAATCAGCATTAAGTAGTAGGAAAACAATCTGCTTGAACAATAAACAGTGCAGCACTGCTAAAGAATACAGTTAGAAACCTGGCACATTGTTGATATTGCTGTGAGCAGATGGACTGTAAGCGCGTTTACTGCCAAACCTCCTGAAACCCCACGCACCAGACATGGCTTCATGGCAGGATGTTTGAATGAGTGGCAGCTTGCTAACTCCCCCCCAGCATTTATTTTTTTAAAATTTTGTGGGTATATAAGTTTATATAAAAATATATATATATGTGTATATAATCCTTATGGAAAAGCTGATAGCAACAGTGACCTCATACTTATGTCATATGGATAACCTGCCACTTTATTGATATTATTGATGGATGATGCAAGCTGTGGCCCAAATTCTGATTGTCGCAGCAGTGATGGCATCCCCTGCCATGGGCACTAGCTTCTTCAGGGCAGGACTGAGCAGCAGACCTGAGCACCACAGGGTGTAAGCAGAAGTAGCCGTGTGTTCCTACCATCTGGTGGCCAGCAATTGTTTCTAAAAGCAGAAATAGTGTTTCTCAACTAGTGGACTGTTGCACTTGAAGGAGAATGAGGTTTATTTACAGTGGCTGTCAGAAAAAGTGAAAAGGACATTACTAGATTTTTTTTATTATATAAAATTGTACTCTTTCACACACTACCACCCTCAAGACCAGGTAGCTGTCAGCCTGTTGCTGCATGCAAATACTGTTTTAGGTTTTTCTCTGTGATGTGCTTTTATTCTAACTCATATTAATGTAAAACTGTTGTGTAAAAAAATCCTTTGAATAAGGTTATTTTGAAGGAGAATTGTTCTAGAATAGTAGTTTTCGCTAGTGACTGTTAAGAACAGCAAAACCTCCTATGACTTGGGACTCTCCTGTTGAGACAAGTGCTGAAAATATGCCAGGCTCTGGCACAAAGAACCACAAGGCTTAAAAATAATCCCATTATAGCAGCAGTTCATGACCTGCATTTTGGATGGCAACAGGCCTCCTGAGCCAGTTCTAAATGTCCTGTGAGACAATGTTGTGCAGAGTCTTCTCTGGTCAGTCAAGTGATGTCAATTTTTTTTTTTAAGCCTGATACAAAAGTTGTTATTTCTAGTCCTCAGTAATGTTATTTTCTGATAAAGTGTAAGTACTGTGATGTCTGCTTTCTAGGAATATTTTTCAACACTTTTGTTTTCAATTTGGCTAGCAGATACTGGAAAACATTTTCCATACTTTCACCAGTTCACTTGGTGCTGTGAAGTTTTCTGGGCGATATGAAAGCAAGACAGAATGACAAATAATGAAGAACACTAAAAATCTGGAAGAACATGAGAGAGATTTAAAAAAAACCAACAACATGTAGGCAAGGAAGGGTGTAACAGTCGTTGATATCAACAGGCCTTATCTGACTGCCAGACCAAGAGGGTTTTGAACATTGGCATTCATGTACATCTTGGAACACATAAAATTTTACTGAAGATCAGAATTCCTGTGGTATGAAACATCTCATTTGTTTTTAACCTTGATTAATATTTATAAATGTGAAAAAAAAAAGTTTTAGCTAATATATGTACTTCAATTAAGCCTTTAAAAATCATTTAATGCACTTATGATAATTTAAATGTTCTAATATGCTTTAATAGTTTCTTGTAGCAGTTCTGTGTCATAGGCAATGTAGGCATTACTTACCATCCTCTAACATAACAAAAATGGAAGAAATAAAAAGTCTTAGTAATTGCAAATTATGGCACATAATGTATTTATATTACCGTTCTCTAATCAGGACTAATGTGCACATGTGCATCACACCTACACACAATATCTGTGCAAGCGTGTGCATGTGTCTTCTGAAATGCACAGGACATTCTCCCTCTTAGAGAAGAGTTACTTCACAGCTAGTGGAAAGGCATTGCAAAACAACAAGCTTCGGGGATTAGACTACTCATCAAGAGAGAGGCTTTAGAAGAATAGCTGAAGTAAAAATTGAAAACAAATTTGATGTCAGTTATTTACATTCATTCATTGCTATTCTCTCTTTTCAGTCATGATGCACTTCTGTGATGATGTTAAATCAGTCCTTCTTGGTTGACTCTGTGACACTCTCTCCTTCCTACTTCTCTGCTTCCAATTTAAGCAGATACATCTGGAGAAAATAACACAGTGGTACTTGCACTATTATATCTCAAGTTTTGTTATCAGTAGAAAGTGCTTATATCTAAAGAAAGTAGCACAAACTGCAAACCATGAAACTAAAATACACTGTCAATAAAACAGCTGGCAAAATAAATGAGACCATGAAGATGTTAGTCTGACGTCCTGGTGCATGCTCAATTAATTCAAGCACTCTTCTATTAAATGTAAGTATAGCACACAGAATTCAGTGTTCCCTGGTATACTAGTATATGTGCTCGTTCATTAGTGCATAGGTATCAAAGAAGTGGTTAACCACAGACACTGATAGCGTTGTATTTGCTTTTAGTTCAGAGTTGGTGTATCACATTACTCCACATTTATCTGTCTGTCTGTGTCACTACTGGCAAGTATTCTCTAGACATTTATAATTATAAACTATCACAGTCCAGTGTATTTTTCAGGGACCAAAGTCAATACTGATCTTGGTTTGAATATTTTTCTGGAGAGGTTCTGTTTGTAGATTCAGAAGTAGAACTAATATGCGTTAAAGCTATTCAACTTGGCATTTCACAGCCTCATTGACATATTGAATATAGGCTTTACCCATGACTATTAACCTTACAACTATTAAGTAATAAAAATACTGCATATATATTTACTAGCTTAAAGTTGTACTGTAACATACTGTATTACAAACCAGAAAATAAAATGCAATATGGAAAAATGCATCAAATAAGACAAATCTCCACTAAGTTCCCCAAAGTATTCTACCAAAATGATTCACTTGTGATAAACTGCTTAGATCAGAATCCATTTTCATTCAGATTTTGTGCCTCTTTGAAGACTTTTTTGGGCCTGTTTGGAGACTTCTTGGCAGCATACAACTATGGGATACAAATTGGGACAATCCAATTAAATATTACATGGTTTGTTTGTTTTTCAAATCATGAGGGTGGTTTGCTGCCCACAGCGTGTTTCACTGAGCTACTAGAGCTCCAGCAAATGGAGCTGATGCTTCACTAAATGAAGTCTGTCACTAGGCTGTTGTCAGTCATGAAAGATACTGTATTTACCTTCAGCTCTGTTCATGGAAACAGGCTGCCTTCTGCAGCTCCAGCAGGAAAGAGACCTCTAAGGATCAAGGGAAGGACCTTTTTTTTTTCTCAGAGATACTGTTTTTGGACTGTCTGCAGACCTGGGAAACATTGCAGTGTCTTTTATCAGAGTAACATGTTTTGAGTTTTTCTCTATGATCTTCATGTGTTTTGGAACTTTTGCCTCTTTTTTAAATGATAACTCAAGGGCAGGGGATTCTACATTTAAGCTACTTGCATCTTAATCCCTATTTCATTCTGTCTCTTTGGTGGCTTTTGTTTCTTTTCTTAATTCTGTTCTGTCTTCTTTATTATATTATCATCAAACTTCTCTTTAAGCAGTTTCTCTTTGGATTGCTTGCTTTCATGAATATGGGAACTGTCCTGAAAACAAGTCTTCTGATCCACAGACGCTTTAACTCACTTCTAGAGTCCTCTGATTGCTAGAGACTCTATTCACAAAAGGGAAAAGTAGAGCTGAAAGGAAAAATTCTCTTTAGTGCCTTCTGGAGGAAATGGGCCATTGAAAGGGCAAAGAAGAGATATCGCATCCCTCAGTAATCCAGCCAAGAGATTAATAGCCAAGATAAAAATAGAAAAACATAATTATTCTAACTTCATTTCCTCTCTTAGAAAATATAAGAGCAGGCAAGACCTTCACAACTCTGATTCACAGGTTTATATCTCCCTATCAGATTTGCGTGACTTGAAGCACATGGAAGCCTTAGTAGTAAATCTAAGTGAATAATTCATGGTGAATAGCTTATTTGATGAATTACTGAAGCCCCTTTTTCTGTTTATGTGGAAAGTTTCTAGCAGATGACAATTTCTTTCAACCTATGTATTATTCGGATTTGCTTTACCATTTTCTTTGTTGTTGTTGTTTGGGGTTTTTTTGTTGTTTTGTTGTTGTTTTTTTTTTTTTTTAAACATGCTGATTTACTGCAAGCAGTTTTCCAGGTACTGAGCAATAAAGGTCTTGACACTGCAACTAGTCCACAAAGCCATGTGGGAGAGTTTGTATCTCCCAGTTGACTCAACACAACCTTTACAATCAGGAAAAGTACTCAAAAAAGAGTCAGTGCTCATACTTTGATTTTCATATGGAGAGGCAGCAACAGGTTTGAAATTCCCTATGGAATTTCCCTCGTTTTGGAATTAGAGTGTTGATAAAATGGGTTGAAAAACTGAATAAGGGAAGAATATTTGGTAGTCTGTAGACCAGGCTCACGGAGTACTGCTGAAACAGAGGTTAAATATTATAGCTTTTATTCACAGTTAATTATTGGGGTTTCTTTGGAGAGACTTTGTGGACATCAGACTTAGTAAGAGTAGAAGGGTTATTAGTAGGTAATAGCTTTTAACATTTGGGAGAGAGAGGAATTTGTAACAACAAATCATAGTAATTCATTCTCTAAATCTTTTTCTTCTTTTTATCCTGCATGTTCTTACATTAATAGTGAGTTGTCTGTCTATATAGAATTATTTTTATTTATGGGAAAGAAAAAAATTTTCTTATACTTGACACACTGTTTTGTTTTGGCCATTTTTCTTTCTTTGCTCAGCATGGAAGGTGGAAAGTTACACCCTGAGGAACCTGTGTACCACCTCACCAGTTCTTAGCTGTTATTCTTGTGTGAAGATGGTATGTCTTTTAGCAGAGATATCTTCAGAGCCAATCTTAGTCTGCTATGCATTTACTGCTAAGGTGAAGCAATTTTTACTGCATACCCAGGATATATTACTTCAATTAATGTGGGGAAAAATTAGCATTGCTGGTTTCTGCATGAAACACACAGAGCTAGGAAAGAATTGTCAGAAATGGGATGCAGTAAGTTAAGGGTGCAGTTTAACAACATGTCCAGCCTATGACAGAAGAAATTATTTGGGATTTTACTTGACTTATACCTTCTGATTTTCCTTAGAAAAGGAGTTGTTTCCATAGAAACAGCCACATTACATGGTTCTATACTTACAATACCTCCGAGACAGACCAGTATTGCAAAGAAATATACTTCTCAATATGTCATGTAAAAATCCTGTACTTGTTAGTAAGAAAAATCTTATTTTCAGCAAAGTGAAGCACTTGTTTGAGGTTTCTATGTTATGGTTAATTTGTTTATATTCTCTTTTTCTGTCCTTTTCTCATTTTTTTTATAGGTGGTGCTTAAATTGCTGCCTATTAAGATATCTGACACTTTCCATTATAGGCTTTTGTCTTCAGCTGCTTATAGCTTTACCAAATATTAACTGTTTAGACTCATACTTTCTGTTCAGAGTTTCTGCCTTGTGCAGAGTCCTTTTGGAATATTTCAAAGCTATGCAGCTATTTCTGAGAATTATTGTGTGTGTGTGTGTGTTATCTTTTTTTGCCCTAGATTAATTACTTGGTGGATCTTTTTTTAAGATTTTTATATCCATTCTAGGCAAAAACCTAGTATAGGGTGTGCCTTTTGCTGTGTGTCTATTTCCCACCCACACCCATTTTGAAATTTCACTCAGATATAGGTATCTGCAATCTCTCCATATCAGCACTGTCAGTTCCTGACTTTTGAATGCTTCTGGGAGATCTTGGTAACATGCTACTAATATATACATGTATTTATTAAGTGCATGTGTATGTATGGATACAGTGCATATATTTATGCACTTAAATAGCTTCCACTGGTTGTCTGGAGAATGATAGGTATAACAGTACTATTCCATTTGTACCAGAGGAGTAAAGGATCAGATACAGACATTAGAATAACTGGAAAAAAATGAAGATAAGACATAACTCTTTCTCTTAACAATTCAACTAGTCAAGGAAGAATCCAAAGTGGTAAGGAGCTCAGTAGTCTGAGCATGTGAGTTTGCAACCTGTTCAGAAGCTGCTGTGGAGACTATTAATACCTCAGACATTTCTTAATGAATTTTAAAAACAATGTGCTCTTCGTTACTGCAGTGAAATGTTGTATTGTGATTAATTCCTGTTAGAAAATGTACTGAGGCATTATTTCTGAGGCCAGTGCTGTTCAGTGCATACAGAATTAGTTCTTTCATCCTTGGTATAACACATCAAGGAATTTTCTTATGATATTTGGTAGGTTTGTTTTTTGTTTTGTTTTTTCTACTGTGAGCTTTATGGGTAGATCCCTATGCTACAAAATAATGCAGTGTCAAGAGTTAGCTCTGGAGGACTAGTACAGCTTTTTTTGGTGCAGTATTCTATCACTGTTAAGTGTAGTTAATTTGGCTGAGCCACAGCACTGCACAAATACAGTTCCTAACACCTGAATTCTCTCTTTTCTCAGCAGCTTGGAATATTGCATAGTATCATATAGGTCTAAATTACGCATCACTTACCAAATGCCTTCAGGATGCATGTTTCTTCTGGCATCCAGAACTGGCAGAAATCTGCCAATGGAGCCTGACAGAGTCCCTCAGCTTTTTCACCTCTTTCTGTTTTCTGAAGAGAATGCACGTGGGGTTGTAAAGGTCAGGTTATTTAGTACAGAAATGAGAAGTGAACCGTTACCTCCTGCAGTCCTCATGACTACTACTTTCATTTGTCACTGGAGGAGTCTCCTCCAGTCACCTCCTTGCATGACTATAGCTAGTGCTTTGTCATTTTGCTTCCTAGTGCATCTTTAAAGGACTTGGTTCATACCAGTGAAATGCCGTTCCTACCTTGTCAGGCAGCAAACAAATCAAACTCAGTGATGCAAGCAAGATCCTAGTAATTCACAAATCTCTGAAGCACCAAAGATAGCAAAAGACATATTTGTAGATGGGCATAGGCTATGTCATACTATCACTGTAACACTTATTTTGACAAGTTAGCAGATTTGTAGTTGTTTTATTCCTCAGAATTTCGATATCTCTCTACCCGCAACTCTGGCAATATTGATCGGGTGGTGTGTAATGACAAGTTTGCTGTGGAAGATTTTCAGAGCGCAGGAATGGAGGCATGGCTGGGCACATAAGTGTACTCGGTCCGAATGGGGGACATTGCTTTCTGTTCCTCAAGTAAAAGATTCTCAGGGAAATGAGTAAAAGAAAACAGCACACAGTGGCCAACTTACAGGACCAAGAGTTGTTCTGTATCAGGTCACTCTATTGGCCTTATTGAAATATTTTGCCTACTTTTCTCTTCCTTGCAATTCCCCTTTTAATTGCTGGGAAGCAGTGTATTGAATGTGAGCAGAAATACAGCAGGAAAATAAACATAGAAGATCTGTCAGGTTTTGGAACTGAGACAAGAAACCTGCATGGAGGTAACTGCATGTGGGTTAGTGTTCTTTGCAACAGATGATAATTCAGAGGAAAGCCTTGCAGTAATAGCTGCAAAATGAAGTAAAGAGAATGCCTGTGGTTTTTCTGCCAGCTCTCTTAGATTTTATTTGTGTATTGTCTTATCCTCCTACTTATTTAATCTAGTACAGAAAGGCATACTAGTGGCTGGAAGCTGAAGTGAGGTAAGTCTAAGAATAGGAGTAAGCTTTTAAAAATGAGAGCAATTAATCAGTGGAACACTGTACCTACAGCTGTAGTGGGTTGTCTGTCACTTGCAATCTTCCAATCAACATTAAATGTGTTTCTGGTAGATACAGAGTTGACTAGATTAGAAACTATGGCTTGTATATACTAAGTCATCCCATCAGATGAAAAATCTGTGAGCCTTTTGGGAAAAGATTCTCTAACTCATATTTCTCTTGGCTGATTGCTTCAGGTTCCCTCTTTGACATTTATTTTAATTTTACCTAATGTCAGTACTCTCAGGCAAAACTATCTGAAAGTGAAACTTCATTCTTTCATCTGGATAAAAATAGGTAAATATATCAAATGAGTAATATCTAATATTAAAGGACCAATATACTGTGTTATCAAAGACAGTTTTTTAATACTAGATCCTGAAATTAGATCAGCATAGGCATATCTTTGTGTCCAGAGTTCATTGTCTTCAATTCTGCAGATCTGTTTGCTGAATCATTGCTTTGGTTTTCCTTCACAGAACTGACAGGATTATAAATTGTGTCCAAAATTATGGAATTCACACCTGAAATAATATTGTATATTAGGATGAAAATATGTATGCAGCCAGATCCGAAGAATCATAATACTGTGACTGAACTATAAAATGAAGGAAGAAATTATTTTCACTGAGTGCAAATAAACATATTCAGGCAAAAAAATAACCTTCAGAGTGTGTGTGTGTGTGTATGTGTGTATAAAGCAATGGCTCTAAATCAGCTATTCACATCCAGGGAACTGATGATGGAGACCTGTTTTCATATTATGGGATAGCTGTGCTCCATATTGTGCCTAAGGCTCTGGTTCTTTAAGAGGGCAGACTGAAGGACTTAATGGAACATGATTTCTCTGCTTTCCTGCTTAAGCACGTTTGTTTTTAAAGGTAAAGGTGTGTACTTTTTTTACTAGAAGAAATTTTATTATTACTTAGTTATCACAGAATCACAGAAGAGTACAATGGAAAGTATTTTCTAGCTTACTTGGAGTTATCTTAGTCTACCTACAGCCTAACTTTTTCATTTATATATGGGTAAATTTTTTAAAAAGTGTTTGCAAGAGATGAGTTGGAAGCTGTAAACAATGTTCACGACCTATTATGGGAGAAAGCACAGTGGTGACTTAGAAAATTTTGTGAGTAGATAAAGACTGCCATTATTGCCTGGACAGAGGTTTTGAAGAGACATTTCCCTACGGAATGAAAAAATTTAAGTAGGGTAGACATAAATGATGAAGAGCCTTGAATCTGAAGACAAGTAGTTGTAATTGCCTTAGGCCAAGTGAAGGCACGCTTATCTCCCAATGACTGTCATATTTCTATATGGTTGATATAAACTGAAATGTATTAGAGCAATGTATAGTTAACTTTTCTAACTGTAGTTTTCTGTCACTTTTCAAGGGACTAGCCTAGAAAATACATTTCACAGGAATAGATTTAATTTCTCAGTTCCTGTATGCTTTTCTGTAGTTATCCATTTTGCACTAAAAATCTCTGTTTGGGGATGTGAAAAGTGACAGCAGCAGCTGATTGGATGCTATTCCAGAAGGCGGGGGGAGGTGGGAAGAAAAAAGGCTAGAATACTTTCCACCAAGATGTGAGAGGGGATCAAGTACTCTCACCAGTCTTTCAGGAATGAGCATACATGTTTTCCAGAGAGATAGAGAAGTATGCAGAAATTAAAGCTGTACTTTTCAGAAGTGGCCTTTCATACATGCAAAGTGTCTAAGTTTGAGTTGCTAGAAGAGTTCAGGATGATCCATGCAAGAGGATAGGAACATAATGGTTGCTCTAATTCAGTGTTGTGCTCCAATATTACCATTAACACCAGAGAGGGGGAAGAAAACCAAACAAATAAACCCCAACTCCAAACTACCAGTCCCTGTACTATTCAAATACTCTTTGAATATTGTGACCTCAGACGCATGCATCACAGAACCCAGCAACCTGAATTTCCATGATTCTTTTCTAAGCACTCTAGGCTGAGCCATGTCCATGACTTTGCATCATATATCCAGGAATTATATATCTATGATTGTAACTTCGCAGGTTATATCCAGGAATTATCCAGTTGTAATCATAACTGTGATGCAGCTTGTTTTATTTCTCACTGCTTCCTCCTGACATTGCCAACTAATTATTGTTGGCTTTCTATGACCAAATTTTGTTCAGGAATGGTTTTTAATTTCTTGTATTTTCAGCAGCACTTGATAAATAAGCTTTAGGAACCCTTGTTTGTTGTTTGGGGTCTGCATTTGTAGGACTAAGAGAAAGTGCAGGTTTTGGGCTTGTCAGTCTTACCAACCAGCTCTGATGTAGATTGGTAGATCATCATCTCCTAGAGGAAACTTCTTCTGGAGGTATGGCACAGAGAAAAAAAGGAACTCATCCTGACCCCTTTGGAAACACCTCTATAAAGATGATATATGAAATATATAAAACTGAGAAAACATTTTACTGTTGTTTAATAAACTGGACACAAATTTTGCAGTGTACCGCAAGAGTTTGGGGAACAAAGTGTTATTTGGTCAAAAGTCATGTCAGACTGACAATAAAAGATGACTGAACACTATAGGCTTTTAAGTGCACACAGCACTGTTCAATAGCTTTGCCCTTCAGCTAGGTAGGGCTGCTGAAGTATCTGTCTGTGAGGTTAATACGTGGCAGTTTTGTTATAACTTTAATGATCCTAAAGGCTGAAGGAGAGAAAAGAGCCCTCAAACCTTCCTGAAAGACAGTTCAATTTGTGGTAAGCTTTTCAACTCTGTGGCCTGCAGCGGAAAGCTAATGAGATTAAAGCCTGGAGCACTGATTTACCTCGCTTTCTTTCTCCTTTCTTCCACCTTACAAACTGCTTTTTCTCCTTTCCATAGAACTGGTTACAATCAGACAGGCAACAACTGAGAGCCTGAAACTGTGGCCTGTTATTTTGGAGCCCTGAATACCTTGTGGGTCCATTCTAGTTGTCCGGTGACACAACTGATGTATTTGAGCATCTGTGAGACTGTGAAGTGCCTCTGGGAAGGGAAACTTTCCCTATTAGCCAGAGTATTATGATGCTGAACACTGTGAAATATGTAGCTTAAGCACACAGAGATAGGTATAGACCTAAAAATGTCCTTGGATCATTTCAAAGGGCCGGCAAGACAATCAGATGGATGTGCATAGATGTGCAGTTGTGAAGATTAATCACTGAATCAACCAACTAGTGAATAAAGAATTAAAATTCTCTAGTGTGTTTGCTACACATCCTATACAATTTCTATTAGTTGCTGGTATTTTTTGGACTTTCTATAACTACACTTTGGGAAAGCACCTGCTATTGGCCTAACTTTTCTCCTGTTAAAAGCAAGTTAGACTTTCTGTGACATTAGTAGGAAGAGAAGGTAGTGGTAACGGTACAGTTCAGCCTGTTGACTTGTCTTATCTGCCCCAGTGAGGTTTTGACTTGACTAGATTCTAAGACGTAGTTCACAGATTACAGAAAGTGCAACAGATCTACCACTTTAATCCTATTTCCCTTACCAGTCAGTGGAGCTGCTGAGAGGAAGGGCAGTAGCTGGGACAATGCTCAGGATTTGGCAAGGGCTGGTCAACCAAGAGGCTTAGAGGACCCATCTGTTTGAATGTATAGCTAGGCTAAGCAAGCATTGCAAGTCTAAATTTACTTCTAAACACTCCTTACAGCTGCAAACAGCATCCAAGGTGGCTGTGATCCAGAAGAGGGGTTTTGAGGGCAAGCTTCCCCTTCTGCTGGCATTTCCCAGCTTCTGCAACAGACTGGGAGTAGGAATCAGACACCCACCTTTCTGTTCTCTGGCATTATCTCTCTTCTTAGATGTCTGAATAGCATGTACTTGAAGCCAATGGCATCTGGTTCCCCTTCTCTCTGCCTCTTCCAGAAAATTTTTAGTTTTTTATGGCCACGTATTTCTAACTGTGGGTTGTTTTTTTTTTTTCTCTTCAGTATCTATCAGTAACTGGAAGGAGTGGAGGAAGGACAACTGAGAAAAGGGATTGGGGAATGAGAGTGAAGACTTGTAAGAATCAATTTCCTTATTTCAACATGGTCTTTTCACTTCATAGAAATGTAAAATAGGAAAGGGCCACTGAAGCCATCTCACATTCTGTTGTTCCAAGCAGCATGAACTGCAGCTATGCTGTTCTTACCAGGTTTTTGTCAACCCTATTCTTGGAGGCTCCATGCTTCCCAGGCAATTACTTTCAATGCTTCATAATCCTTAATGTCAAGAAGATTTTGCTGACTAATACTACATATTGGTTATTACTTACTGCAGTCTAGGCTTATTCCTTCTTGTCCTGGCCATCATGATTATAGAAAATAGGTTATGATTTTTTTTTTTTTTGACATAGGATTTTATTTAAAGACTGTTTATGCTTCCACTTAATCCTCTTTTCTACAAATAAACTTTTTTTTAATTTTACTTTTTCATGTACGTGATGTTTTCTTCATTGCTTTCCTCAGCACTCGTACCAAATGACCCACATACTTAGTAAGATGTGGTTTTCCAACCAAGACATTCAGCTTCAGCTGAGAGATACTAGTGCTGCTCGTACTTACTATGCTGAACTGTCAACTTTTGGAATGGTATACCTCATTTCCACCATAATTTTGAATTTTAAAACTATTGTCCAGTATGTTTACAACTAGATATTACTTGCCTAAATAATACTATTATCTATATTATCACTTTTATCTTTTGTGATAACATTAAGTTGTACCAGATCCAGGATAGACACATGAATAATTCCAGCTGACAAATTTTGGTATAAATTACTTTAACTTGATGCAGAGGTCCAGGCAGCTTGGCACATGTTTTTTCATAATTTCTTTTTTAAGCCATGTTTTTCAAACTCATTTATAAGGAACAGTGTTGAAAGTACTATGAAGACGAGATGCAATATTCACCATGTTATTCCTAACTTTTTCTCTCTCCCTATCAGAAAAGAAATTAAGACTGGCTTGTGTTGACAGTTACTAATCTTTTTTTTTCTGTGTGTTCATATAACAGCTTATAAATAGTGTATTTCATTATTTGTTCCAGTACTTTTCTGGGAACAGAATCTAAGCTGAATAATCTTCCTGAACCTCACTGCAGCAGTTAATGGCTCTGTGATTGCTTTAGCCCATATCCAAACACAGATTACATCTGGACAAGATGCCTTCAGCTCTATGTTACTAATGTACATAATATTTAATAAATAGTATTCTGAGTAAATTAATATCTATAGTTTTATTTACCTTTAGCTTCAAAGTACTTTTTTTCAAAAAAAATTTAACATAGTCCACTTACTGGGAGTACAGTAAAATACTGTCTCTTGGGTTGTCTGAGTAGTTAGTATAACTATTAATAATTATAGTTACTATAATTATTATTATATGGTATAATAATAGGGTACCTATCAAAACTGATAGCAGTTTAAAAAAAAAATTGAGCATTCCATAATTTTACTTTGATGTCTTACTTATTTGAATGTAGTTTATTTTTTGCAATTTACTGGGCTGTAAAAATATAATGGTCAGCTAACATTTATTTTTACTTCTCATGCAGTGATAGAGTTCTGTAGTTCTTCATCTAAATCCAAAAGACTTCTACTAAATTATAAAATATTGTCTTTCTATATCACTAATATCAAACATTGCAAGTGTGATTTCCTTTTTTCCCCTAAGTTTTAAAGATCCATTGTATGCTTAGTTTTAGATGCTGTAATGGTAATAACATAAACTTCTAGTACCCTGCTTTTCAGTAGGTTATGATTTACAAAGAATATCAGTACCACTCTTCGAGTTTTACAGCTGGAGAAATTGTGTCAAAGGAGATTACCACAGACAGCAGCCCCCTTGTCTGTTATTATAGTTGTATTCTCCTGCATCCTTGTCTATCCTTTGGTGTAAACATCAGGATAGACACTAAGAACTAAATGTTGAAAATAGTCTTTTGAAACTCATAGTTGGTGACTTGAAAACAGCTTATAAAGTAATAATTATCCTTCTAGCAAACATTCCATGGCAGAGAAAAGAGCAGCTCTTGCGAATATAACTTTATTTTTGTGAATACCATCCAAGTCTTCCATTTCTCCTGAGTGCTCTAAGAACACAAATCAATGAATGCAGCTCTTGTTCATCAGCCTTCAGATTGCTGCTCAAAGCAGAGGGAGAAGGAGTTCTGTGTTTTAAATACATTCTCTTGTGTGGTATTTACATACATTTTTTAATAAAAAGGGTCTTTCAGGGATCTGTCCCAATTAGAAATGTAGTTACTGGAAAACTACAAAGCCTCATAAAATATTATAGTTCTATATGATAATAAATGTTAGCAGGTATAGACAGATGACAGACTGACTGTATCAGTCCAGACTGAAAGGTTTATTGATATTATAGAAGAACATGTTGCTTTTGTGACTGGGAAATAGAGACGTCATAAAATACTGAGAAATGGGGGGAGGGAAGGCAGTGTTAGAAATTAAGCCTAATTTGGCTAAAGAAAGATCGATCCTCCTCTCCTTTGCACCATGTTACACTGTCTTATTTTTCCCTCTCAATTCTCTTCTTTCTCTCTCTCTTTTTTTTTTTTTTTTTTTTTTTTTCCCCCCAGACATTCACAGCTTTTCCTTTTGCAACAGTATTACGACTTCCTTATCTGAAAACCAGTTTCAGGCTATGCGGGGGTTACAGCATAAGGAAATAGGCATCACTGCCACAGACAAATGCTGTTTTCCAAATCTGTTTTTTTACATCTTTAATTAAAATGAGGTAAGCTCAGAATTCAACAGTTCTACTTCATCCTAGTTAATTTTGTGTTTCTTTAGGAAGCACTTCTTCATCTTTAATATCACTCTATCTAATTATAGTCAAATGACACCTTTTGAAGACAGTAGGATGTACCCTGTTCAAATCCTCCCCAAGAACAGGATAATGGAATATGTTGTAAAATGCACTCGTACTTTAAATACTTCATTTTCCATTCCTTTTTTTTTTTTTTTTTAAATCTCCTAGAAAGACACTGTTTAACAAAGGTTGTTTAAACAGTCCAAACTCATAGTATTTAATGCCCTAAATCAAGACAAACTGTAGCAGAGTGTTAAGATGATGCTAACATCTTTGATTTTCAGAGTAAATTTGTTCTGTTGAAACAAATATATTGAATCATATTATAGATTGAGATACTAGCATTTTGTCCTTGGTTTTGCTGCTACATTTGATGAAATCTTAACCAAGTCATCCATGTGCCTCAGTTTACCAACATCTCTGTCATTTGGCTTTGCTACATTAATGCCTATAAAATGTTTTGAAATAGTAAAGACTTTATGCACTACAAATTCTTAGTTTTCTAAGCATTGAAAGGATGATATTTACTCATGACTGCTCAGTATTTTAACTATAGATGTGTTTAGAAAGGATCATATTTTATAGATCAAATACCATTAAATTTTTCTTGTGGAAGAGGAGAGCCCAAATTTATTAATAAGCCAAAGGAGAAAGGAACACTTTAGAAGGAAGGTGAAGGCATTTTGTCTGAGCTAAACTGTTAAACTTCTAGGAGGCAAGTATTAGGGTGTTGAAATGTAGAAAACTCCAAAATTTTCTTCATTTGTTGATGGTCATGTGTTTTCATTTGCTTACTGAAACATACATATTGAATTCCTCAGAGTTAATGGAAAACAGCTACTCTCAAGCAGCAAACCAGAGCTGTTTTGAGTGTGTGTTAGAGTATATCCTTGGTCTTTTGACTCAAAGAAACCAAGATGGCACAGCCGTTTGCAGAAAGAAATCTCCAAATTCTGGGAATATAGACTGTGCTAAAGTAGAGAGTACCTTCCTCTCATTCTTCCAGTTGCACTGTAGCTTGCAAGCAGTTTATTGGAAAAATTATGCTTTTCCAAAAGGACTTATTCTCATCCATTTATATCTTCTATCTGCTCCTTTATTTACTCTTTCACATGTTATTTTGCCTCCCTAAACATATTGCTTCCTCTTTCTCCACTGTAGTGCTTTCCTGTTACTGCTGTTTCCTGGTGAAATAGTTGCAATTGGCAGCTCTGC
Source organism: Antrostomus carolinensis (assembly GCF_000700745.2). Classification (NCBI taxonomy): domain Eukaryota; kingdom Metazoa; phylum Chordata; class Aves; order Caprimulgiformes; family Caprimulgidae; genus Antrostomus; species Antrostomus carolinensis. The sequence goes on from NW_010308827.1 coordinate 17,838, forward strand.
TTGTATTAGCAGTTTTGAGACTGCTTCTCCCTCTTTATCTTCAGAAAACTATAAAATTGTTGTGGCTTTTCAAGGAAGAGATTAGCTTGTTGGGATATCTGCAAAACCAGCTAAGAACGAGGTGCAGTCATTACTGTGTGACGTGCAGCCTCTGCACATCAGCGGTTTGCCAGTTACTTGGAAAAAGTACTATTTTATAATACTTCACACAGTAAGAGACATAAACTATCCTATTGCTCTTCCAGAAGGCTTGCTTGCACCTCTTGATGTAAAACTGCTTGAGATAGAAATGGTCACAGTCCTTACAGTTCATCAGACCTCTTGACTTAGTTTAAATTATTGTTAATTGCTAAGATCTTGTTGGCTGATCCTTAAGCTCTTCATTGCTTTTATATCTTAACAAAAGATTAATGATCTCATCTTAAAAAAAAAAAAGTAAAGATGTTTGGCTGCTATTTGACTCTGACTGGAGTCCTAAACTTCTGAAAAAGGAAATTACTTTTTTGCCCTTAACCTGTCACATTGACCTTTCACATTGACCTTCAGCTCTTGTTGCAGTTTCCGCTCTTTGACAGTTTGAAAGTGTTTGCAAGGAACGTAATTCCTCCTGTGTTAATGGTTCCTGTTTGCACCTGAATGATTCTGTCTAAATTTGCAAGGGGCAGAAGGCTCGTCCCATAACTCAGGCCTTTTCCCATAACTTAGGGCACTTCACCAAGAAATCTGACCCCTTAGACTGCTGCCAGGATAGTTCTGAAAAGGTATCTGGACTAAATGGTAAAACTTTAAGAAGGAAGCAGTTTGTTACTGCCAAGTGTTTTCTCTTCCCTGTTTCACCATCTGCTGGAGAACAGCTTTGGTTTGCTAGCCTTGTATGTTTCCCTTTTTTTTCCTGCCTAGGAAATATATGGACAATCTAGTCTGGGAAGCATATGAAAAGGGGAAAATATTGGAATTGTGTATAGTCAGTAGATAATTGTTAAAAACTGAGTCATGGTGAGACAGAAGAAGCTGCCATTTTCCCTGTAAATAATATGACAAGGCTTAATCTTAGTTAACAAGAAAGAATATACAGTTAAAGTTGTTACTTCACTTAAATACAGTTTATTTGTGTATAGATAGTCTCAAGCAAATATTGGCTTTAAGATTACTTGATTTCAGGCAGCCATTTCCTGGGGAAAGGAGCACTGTAACCTTGAAGGAAGAAAATTTATACAGTTGAGATATTTTGCAGCCTACTCTTCCCTCTCAGAATCAGTTAAGAAACATGGTTAACAGATTCCTCTGTCAACAAGCTGTTATACCACCACCAGACTGCAACAAAGATGGAAGAGGGAATAAGACAAGAAGATTAAAGTGGTCAGGGGTATTAGTCATACAGCCTTCTGCTCTATTCTTGTCTAAGATTGCATTCTGTGGGACTATTAGTCAACTGAATCAGTGGTAAAATGATGACTAGTGTGGTGACTATGGACAAGTGTGAGATAGTTTCACTGAAAGGTAAGTGGTGATAATGTACGTTTTTATGTGACATTTTTCATGCAGAGATTCCTACTGTATTTTCCGAGACTGCACTTTAGAGAGTTCCCTACAATGTTATACAGACAATTAAAATATAATTAAGATGATGGACTACTGGAAAAGAAAATAGTTTACAAGTAAAAGCACAAGGAGGAAAATAAATATTTTTGTTAAATAGATACAGAGAGGGAGAGAGAGTGAATGTTTCATCAGAGTAATAGAACAAGCATTCTTAAAAGTCAAACATAAGATGACTAGTATAGGAATGGGAAAAAGTGAGTAACAGAAACCCAGGGAAATGGAAAAATAAGACTAGCAAAATAGCAAGGAGGGAGGGTGGGATTTTCTTCTTTATTCTGAGTTTGAGAAATTACTTTTTAGATCAATTAGTCTTGCACATACTAGGTGCACGAGAAACTTTCCCGCCTCAGCTGAGCGATGACATTTCATAACCAGTTTTCTTCTGCCTAGTTGCCTGTCACCCAGACTGCTGTTTTTCCATTTGGGGATGAATCCTAACAATATTTCAGGTTTTTAAAAGTTATGTTTTTGAAAGGCCATTGAAAATTGCTTTCAATTTCTTTTATGCTCTTCTTATATAGATGTCAAAATCATTGTTAAGAAAATATGATAGTTAAATGATCATAGTTAAAATAGTCTCAATTATGAAGAGTATTCTGGAGAAGACTGAGAAGTCTTGAAGATCTGTGCATGGGGATTCTGCACTAAATGAAGACACATACTGAGCTGGAAGAAACAATGTCTTAAATGGCTAATCAGAGGAGGTAACTGTGAGTTGGAGGGTAGAATCTATAAAGTAGATACAAACTATTTGTGTCCTCTCAAGATTCTCTGATTTAATTTGTAAATGGTAGATGTGTTACCTCCAGGCAGTATTGCTCAAAGGTGGTATCCTTTATCCCAGCAGGTATTTCCCCAGTGTGCTGTGGACTGTGTAAGAACAGGGAACAGTATCATTGCAAGAGTGTTGTGAAGTCTCCTTGTATGACATTGTGAAATTCTATCCTGTGTCCACCATACCCAAATGACCCAAGACAATATCAGAAAATGAAGCTTTCTATGTAAACTCAGGAACTTTAGTTTTTGAGTTAAACTAAATTTAATTAAATAAATCTAAATTCCTTTGGTTACTGGCTCTGTGATGGTTGGCGCTATCTTTGTTAGCTGCTCACCTTCATTTCAGGCATTATCAGTGTTTTTGTTACTCATTTTTTATGTATTCATCAATGAAAGGGTAAAAGTGTGACAGTTTAAGAATTCCTAAGCTTAAAGACCTAAAATTTATTTGTTGCTTTTCACCTTCAGAATGCATGATTTGCTTCTTCAGTAGTGTGGTGTTTTCAGCCTCAGCTAAGACCATGTGGTCCTGCATTCACTCCCCCCCAATTGGTGAGATGGGAAGAGAAACACAACAAAGGGCTGATGGGTTGAAATGGGGACAGGGAGGGCTCACTCACCAGTTATGGTCACTGGCAAAACAGTTGTGATTTGGGGAAGAAAAATGAATTTATTTCATTATCAATCAATCAGAGTAGAATAGTGAGACATAACGACCACAACTTAAAACACCTTTCCCCACCCCTCCCTTCCTCCCAGGTTAAAATTACTTTGCTCCTGATTTTTCTACCTTATCCACCCACCAGCAGCAAAGGGGACAGGGAATGGGGGTTACAGTCAGTTTGTCTAAGCTGCTCTTTCCAGCATGAGATCCCTCCCACGGGCTAAAAGAGCTCAGAAACAAAGTGTTCCAACGTGGGCTTCCCATGGAGTCATGGGCCTCCTTGGGCACAACTCCTGGCTCCAGCATGGGGACATCCCCGGGCTGCAAATGGGTATCTGCTCTGGCGCACCTTCTCCCTCCACTGACATGAGCATCCCTGGGGTCTTCTTGCTCATCATGAGCTCTTAACATAGTCACAACTGCCCTCAGGCACACGTTCCTGCTCTTGCATGGGGCCCTCCATGGCCTATGTGTGGGTATTTGCTCTGTCATTGAACCTCCATGGGCTGCAGGAGACTCTATTTGCCTCCCGCTAGTCTTCTCCTGGCTGATTTGGGTGTCTGAAGTTCTTTGTCTCCTCCCCTCCTCCTCTTTCCTCATGTCATTGATGTTCTTTTTTTGTTCAAGACAGTGATCTCCTGATGGCTCTCTCCTTCCTTGCCAAACTGGATCTTCCCCTGATAAATATGGATTTGAAGTGGCATTTCCCCATTGCTAATTGGCTCGGCCTGGTCTGGAGGTGGGTCTCCCTTGGAGCCAGGGAAACTTCATGAAGCTTCTCACAGGGGCCATTAATGTAGCCCCTTTGTCCACTACCAAAAATGCTCCCCCTCCCTCCCAACACAAATAGAATTAGAGGTGTAAATTTTCATGGGTGCACAGCCATGACACTAAGAAGACAGAAGAAAGAATAAAACAGCTGGGCTAGGAAATGAGAAAATAAAAGGAAATGCAGAGAAGGTTTGTAGTAGATGAATCACTATCAGCGACTCAGCAATAAAGCAGAAGGGATGAATTCTGCGTAAAAATGGAAGGAGGAAACTCAGGAGGAAAGTAATATGACTCACTAAATACTGAGTATGGCTCTAGAGAGCAGTTTAACATTTCTTAGTATAATTTGAACAAAAAAAAAAAAAAAACCAAATCTTTCTAACTAGAGCTGGTAAGAAGTATTCTATGTCTAGTGTGCAAGAGCTATCTAGCACATACTATAAAGTTTATGGAATAGAAGTAGGGCATCAGGGCATTGGAGTTGTATTCGCTGCTACTGACATACAGTGTAACCTTCAACAATTATTGTTCCCATCAGTGTCTGAATTTTTTAGTATAAAACAAATGGGAATTAGACTTTTTGTCTTCCACAAAGCAGTATCATGAGAATTAGTTCATAAATGTTTGAGAACTGCAGCTGCAAGAAGCAACTGGTATGACATGATGCATACACTTTGTGTTGTTAGAGAAAGATTTCATGGGAGTATAGTAAGCTCAATTAGACTTAACAGCTATAACTAGGATAGATGATGTTGAGACATCACACACACCTGTGAAGAGATTAAATTTTCCCTAAAAAGTGTCATGTGAGTGTGCTGTTAGAGGAGGAAGATCTTCAGGCAGTGACGGAAATGCGAGATTAGTTTTAGGATACTATTTTTCAAGAACAAGGCATACTGGAGGAATCTGAAACCTCTGCCTGCTTTGGTTTGTGAGAAAAGAGTTGTGCTGAGGAGGAAGAGAAAAAAATTTCTTGAGGGAACTTATGGACAGGAAGGTATTAGGCACAAGCTCTGTTTTCTGATGGTAGATGCTACTTGAAAAGGAACCTTATTGGGGATGCTGCTTTAGGAAGTTTCACAACGCAAGTTGGGTTTATTTGTGCCAGAGACAAACTTGCTAGTCCTCGGTGGCTCCTAGTGCAGTTCTGCGTCTCAACCTGTCAGGAAAAGCTAGTGGCAAACAGTCTTCTCTGTTGCGCTGAATTTGTTCTAGATAGGTACTGAAGTCTCTGCTTCCAGCTTTTTATGTAAGTGTATTAATGCTGAAGGAATAAAGCAGACTTTCGCTTTGCTGATTTGGCTGCAGATTGTGCATTTGAATTTCTGTGTATATAAATTCAACAGAAAATTAATTCTCACTATTGATGTTGTTAGATATGTTATGCTGGTGTGTATCTGTGTACCTGCTAGAAATGCTACTCTGACGTGAGTGCTTAATGGCTGAACACTAGAGGTATAGCTGTTCAGCTCTCTACCACTGTGCTCAAAAAGCAAGTCAGTGAAAAGTAACAGCATGAGTATCAAAGTTCCTCAGTATGCTAAATCTGATAAGCAACTGTTTGGGATTCTTTAAGTCTCAAATCAGACTGTGTATTCAGGGCTTGTAGAGGTGACTTCCTTGCTGTCCCCTTTTGCCACCCACATGCCTCCTGAGGCAGAGAAATTATGTACACAATGTATAAAGTGTTCTGGAGGTGTTTGCTCACCTCGAGCTTTTGTACTACTGACACATAGTATACATAGAGGGTGGAGACATGAGCTCAGGTTCAGAGGCTAAACAAGCTTGAAGGGTGGTAGAGCTTCTGCCAAAATAGCCACTTATTGTCCAGCTACACTGCATCTTCCTTCTCCATTTAAGATAAACAGCAGCTTCCTCTTCCATCCCCAATACTCTGGTACTTGGATGTCAGCTGATTTGTTCACTAGCACTAGAAAAAACACCAGTTTCTGTTTTGTCAGAGATGAAAAGGATTTGGCTTGAAGTTGGCACTGGTGCAGAGATGGGGAAATTGTGTGATGTTTTCTTCTCTATTCCTGTAGTGCAGCTATTTATGCTTTTCCATATCCTAACCCTTAAGAATTTATTTTTTGTAAATGCACTTGGAAATCGTTCCAAGATCTTTTGATGAACATAGAGATTTGGCAAGAGTTAACTCTGTTCTGAAATGTTCAGACACAATCACTTCTATAAATGCATTTCTTGGTAGAGTAACCGCTTTGCAGATCTGACCTTGTTTACAGTTTGTTTCTACTCTGGAAGATCCTTCTAATTTATAAGAGTCTGAATAGTTTTTATGCTTTAATTTACTATAAAAAAGCATTAACCTGTTGAGTTTTTCAGTTCATTAGTACTAATTAGAACTCTGTGCATTGTTATTGCACTTTTATGTTGTCATAAAGATCATTAAACCTCTACAGAATCACTCAACTGTACCCTAATATAAAAACTCAGCAGCAGTGCATATAAAATTAATATATTGCAAATCAGCTAGGAGTGGAACTGGGAGGTAATAGTTTTATTTTACCTTTTTTTACTTGTTTTCAGTCCGAAGCTGTTAAAACACCTACAGAAATTACTTAAATGTGTAGAGGGTCACTCCTAGGACCTCATGCAGTTAAGCACTCCTTTTGTGTACAAGGTAGACCTGCTTCAACTGTGATTTTTTTCAGTACATTTTTGTCTTCAAATAGTCTAGACTTTACACATTTCTTCAAACTCTGTGCATATAACTTAGTTTAAATATATAGTATGTGTTCATGGATGATCTTGTAAAATTTACTAGATAGTAAGAGGATCAGGGTTCTAGGTGTTATTCATTATGAGTGGTTCAGGTCTTGATTAGCATTTCCTGTCCAAAATAGTCAAATCAGTCTTAATTAAAGTAATTAAATTAGTCACCAAAGTTAATATATCCCCTTGCACTTAGTTATTTCTACTAAATTTAGATTGTTAGTTCTGCAGACATTTATCCATTTTATTCAGAAAAAGTCTATTGAAAGATTTATTGTGATAATCAACAGTGGTCTTGAAACCAAATCTACCAGTTTTGTAGTACTGATCTATAACAAATACTTACTTCCTGCTGCAGGAAAAACATCTTATAATTTTGACCTGTACAGTATCAAGTAGTTATTCTTTTAGAAGGACTTCCTCTAGTGATACTGTGAAGGATTTATTGTTTTGGGTATGAATTAGGACAGATAAGAAACCTCTGGTTTGATAGTTCACTTACAGTGAAAAACCATATAAAGCTTGCTGATTCCTTTCCTCTTATAGTGGTTCTGTTTATTTTTCTGTTTAGAGGCATGGACATATAGTTTGGTAAGAACTGCCATATATAACATATCAGGCATTGAAATGCTATCTAGGTTTTTATAAGATAGGTCTTTTAATATGGAAATTTTATTGGAAAAAGGGAAAAAATATTTATATGTCAAGGATTTCTAGGCTGGTGTGCCTAAATCCTGGTCAAAAAAAGTGTATTCTTGTGGGGGTGAATTCTATGCAGTATGTTGAATGATTTTGAAGTATACTGGTTCTGCCACTTTGCTTCCGTGGCATACATCTGTGGAAAGTGCCTGGGCATATCTGTGTGTGTACTTGGCATGTATTTGTGGCTTCTGTTAAGGCAGTCAGACAGTCTTAAACAGGGTAATTTCTTTTGCAGCAAAGGCACATTAAGATCTTTCCTTTTAGACATGGTATGTCAGTATTCTGAAGTCCTTTTTGTCCAAACATCTGATACTGCATATTTGTACAAAGTAATGAAACTCGAAACTGCCTTATATTATGACCTTTTTGGCACTTCTGCTATTTTTTATTTTTCAAGATGGTGTCACAGGGCAAGTGAATGAGTATTTACCTAACACTAAGAGCTTTTTTGCATCTTAAGAAATGACAACGGTTGCTGGATAATATGAACCCCCTCTCCCCATAAAGGTCAGACTTGCGAAATATCGAAAGGTTATTAGCTGCATCTTGTGTCTCTTTCTGCAGTTTTAGGTCTTTTTTTCCCCCTTGTTAAAACACACTCAAAGGATTGGAACTCTGTATGGTTGGGTTTGGGTTTTTTTTTTTTTTTTTTTTTTTTTTTTTGTGAGAGGGCACATGTGTTTCTTTCCTTCTCCGGTTATTGATATTGCATACTAACTTATTGAAGCCAACATAAAAAAACCACAAGTAGAAGTCTTAATATGGTAGGAGTATATTTTAGAATTTATTTTTCTACAGAAAAGTGCATAATGTGATGTTTTTCCTAGTTCTATCCCTTAACAGCTCAACAAATACAGTTTTTAAAATAAGGTGATATTTCTTTTTACTGCCAGTCATCTGACATGAATCTAAAATCTTAAAATTAAACTGAATCCTTATTTCCCTCAGTGACACCACCAGTAAAGGTGCTGGGAGTAGGGAAATAGACCATTCTTTGTGTATGTGATCTCAGTACTATCCCTGGGAAGTCCTCCCTTCCGGGCTCTGGCATTTCCAAATGTCTGGAACTTAAAGAACAAAGCATTTGATCAGGGAATTTAGCTTGCCTTCCTGGGTATGTTAATTCTGCAGTATGTGAAGTAGGAAAGCATGGTGGCAATCAGTTATTGTACATTAAGTAAGATTTTTGTACTTAAAATTACACTTGGAGAAGACCTTTTGAACAGAAAGCTGCTATTATAATATGATTTCTCTTTTGAGGACACTTAGTTTTTAAATAGAAAATGAATTTTTTTCCCAATATTACTGAAAATGCAGTAGAGTACACTACAAAATTTTGTTGTGTATGTGGGAAATCAGCATAGTAAATGTAATAAATTATGCATATCTTAAGGGAAATTCAGAGACAGAAGTTAAAGAATTCATTTTGTAAAAGTGAGATATTGCAGTTGCTTTTTCTGGGACACTGTAGCTTACAAAATGGCACGGTTCCTAATCAGCTTTTGTGCATTATGAAACTATAATCCTTTGTACATCAAAAATATGCCACTGAGTGATAGAAAGCTAAGAAAATGAGGGAATTAGAATATCTGTAAAAGGTTAGTAGCATAGAAATTTATTGCGCTGTTCACTTCTGGCCTGCAGGTTGAGCTGCATGTTCCCTGGTTGCTACAACCTGAAAAGAGCTAATTCTCTTCAAATCCGAACATCAGAAGAGAAAAATCATGAAACCAGTATTTCAGACAACTGTTTGCCAGTGAGCAGGATGAAAGAGATAAAAGAGTAGACTTACCACTCCTTTCCTATTCAAGGTGGAATTCCCTTTGTGCCTGTTAAGGTTTTTGGTTAGTACTGAGGTAACATTGTGTTGCTGGAAAGGGTGCTTGGAAATGGTGCTCAAATGCGCAGTGCTTGCAAGAAGGCTCCCTTACTCCATTTCTGTTCTCTTCTCCTCCTGTGTCCCTGACCTAGTGGGAGAGGTTCCAGTCGTGCTCTCTCAGCAAGGACATCCATTAAATGTGAAGTGAATATGTACAGAAAATGTCTAACCCAGTCACATATTTGATTTCTTATGACACCTAAGGGCAGTTAATATGCTGACTGATCTGTCAGTGATGGGTGTGGGCCTCAAGTAATAGGTAATGAACATCTTCAATTATGCTTTAATAAGCATCAAGTTTCAATGTATATAATATATAATGCCTCGGAGGAGGGTTTGTTTGAGAACTGAGATGGAGCTGTAATTCCATTGATGCACAGCGAGGGAGCTGTGCTGTATGAGTGGAGAGAATGCGCTCTGTTGCTGGAGACTTGCCATGGCATGGCCTTGCCTCTCTAAGGAGATTTAATACAGTATACTTTTTAACTGCTTGTCTTATATGAATTTAAATTACCTATTTCTCAATGAAAGCCCAAACAGTTGAAGCAGTTGGTGAATTTAACATCCTTTTTTGGTGTTACACAGTAGGCTACTGGTTACTCTTCAGTTATATCAGGGATATATTTCTGCTTGTTGGTATTCTGTGGAACAAGGAAAGAACACCCGCTCTGAACCCTCACCTCTGTGAAAAACCCCTTATTGCTTGGTCTTTGTAGCAGATTCACAGTTGCGCACCAAAATAATTCAAATTTCAATATAATTAAAAATATGGTGGAACGGAGCATTTTACTGGTGATGATGCAAGTGGCATGTTGTGCTGGTTCTGGGCACTCCCTTGAGGGAATTCCTTTGGAATCATTGTACTGAGGTGTGATGGGGTCAACAAAGGTTGAAAGCAGACTGGAAAACTCATCAGTGAAATGGGGTCAAGAAGTACCAACGCAAAGAATTAAAGGTTGAGAAGAAGTGTGGAAGCTTGGATATATTTACATTTCCTGAATGTTGGAGGGCAGGTTCCCTGTTCCCTATTGTGCTCAGTGAATGGCAAAGTAGGTCAACAGAATCTGAGAGCTATGGTTTTTCTGGTGAAATGGTGAAACACACCCTGCTCAGGGAGCAGCATTTATATAGGCAAAAGTGTTTGATGTTGCATGAGCACCCAAACTTCAGAAACCATTTGAAAGGAAAGTTGCTTCTCTTCCCTGGCGCTCTTGAGACTCTTTGTGTGTCCAGCAAGGAGCCCTGAGATGCAAAAACGTTATCTTGATTTGCCAACAGTAAAAACATTAAAAGTCTTAGAAAATAATTTTGAAGCAATAGTTTTTAATTTTTATAGGTTTTGTAAAACTTTCATTTTTAAAAAAATAATCATAAGAAGAGTGCAATTAGCTAACATAAGTGTTTCCTGGTTGGGCAAGTTTTGGGCTGTGAGGACAGAAGATCTTAATGTACTGCTGTGTGTTTGCTTAACACTCCTCCCTTAGGCAGCATATGGATTTGGTTTTGTTTCTAACCCATGTGCTTCCCCTCCCCCC
>NW_010308828.1:0-17134 GCF_000700745.2 Antrostomus carolinensis
TAATAATAATAATAATAATAATAAAAAATAATTGAAGGTACTTTCCAACTGCAGTACCCAGTCCAAGTTCCATTTTAAAAGCCCTAAGAGTTGAATCTCAAGACTTAGACAGAGTGTCAGTTCAGACCTAAGCTGCCACACAGCACCCAAGTTCCACCGGGTGTTCAGATACAGGCTCTCAGCTCAAGGTAAATGCAAGTGAGCTCAACTTACCTCCCAGTAAAAAAGATTTAAATCATATCAAAATATTCTGTGTTTGCCATAGGCTAAAAGAGTACCTAGCCCAGCTGATTTCTGGTAACCTTAGTATATATGTCATTTTTTTCCCTCACCAGATCAGTCACATTCCCACTGAATGCCCTGAAAGGGATCTAATAAAGCCAGGCAAATTGTTTCATATGAGCTGGATATCCCTTTTCATTCCCCACAAAACATACACACTTCAAACATTTGTGTGGTTTGCTTTGAATACCCAATATTAAAAATTAAACATTTCATAATGATTTCTTTTAAATAAGTCATAGAAAAAAATCCACAGCCAATGTATAAGCAATCAGAGATAATGAGAACAGAAGAAAATTGCAGTACAAGCTGTTTGTCAGAAACTGTTCACTAGTTTTTATGTTGATCTCTTCAGTGTTAACTGGGGAGGGATGGTGTGGAGGGGAGCACCACCACACAGAAGAGAGACTCTTAACTAACTCCTTGATCCTCCCCAGAAGTAGATATCTGCAACACTTTGTGCTGTAAGATTCACAGCAGGTTTTACTGTTGCTATGGTTATTCAAAATCTTTTCAACAGGAGAAAAATAAATTCTCCAGGTCTCTGCAGTACATAGTAACACAGCCATCTCAGCGCCAGGCTCTCTACATGGGGGTAGGCTTCAACAGCACCACCTTGAATCTAAATATCAAACATCAAATTAAGGTCACTTAAATATATAAGGAGAATTAAAAGTGACAATTACTTAATGTAGAAAATGCAGTTAGTATGAGAAGAAAATAAAGAGTGGGAAGGAAGGAAGGAAGGAAGGAAGGAAGGAAGGAAGGAAGGAAGGAAGGAAGGAAGGAAGGAAGGAAGGAAGGAAGGAAGGAAGGAAGGAAAGAAGGAAGGAAAGGAGTGAGGGAGGAAGGAAGCCTACATGGTTAGAAAGTGTCTGTTTCCCAATTTTGCAAACATAGTCACAAAACATTATGTGGGATACAGATTTCATGAAGTACAGAAAACACATGTGAGTTCTGTCACCAGCTGTAGTGTTTTCTTGAGCATCTACATTGTAAACTCAATAGAAGTGCTAGCATCTGAATGAATGTATTAACCAGTGAAGTCAGTGCAGAGCAGGAAAAGGCTCACAATGCATTTATTATCCCCTCAGGTGGCTGATTAGCAATGTAATGTGATGAATTATTTAGGTGATGCAGAAGTTTTCTTCCCCATCCATTTTTTTATGTTCTTCCCTACTCCTTCAAACAGGGCATTCTCTTGAAATTTCTAGAATATGAATCAAATCAAGAGTCATTATTTCAGCACTTTTATTATTCAGCAACATTATATTTGGTGCTGAAAAGTCCTGTTTATTCTTCCCTAGCTGAGACTGACACTTCAGAGCAAAAACATGGAACAGCTCGGATGCTATCATTTCAACACAGATTATATAATGTCAAAGAAGGCTGAATCTCCAACAGGTCTCTGGTGACAGAGAACTTCCTTCAGTGTTTTCACTTCAGCATATCACGTTCACAGGGCTGTGATGTGCAGTGTTTTCACCTCTTACAGTATAGGCTCAACTCCCAAATCAGGGATGCATCTAATGGTCTCATTCAAGACTCCGTAAGAGCACATCATTATGTAGAGTCATACTCTGTGCTTTCCAGCTCCTATTCAATATTTTTTCTGCTTATTCATCTGAGGAAACATTAGTTTTCAGCCACAGCATCACACTGAGAGGTTTTGTTCAGCCAATTAGCCACCCTGACTTCTAACTCCTTTCAAGGTCACCGTTTCCCTAGAAGCAAGTATCTGCTCTGCGTGTGTACCCTATTGTCCTTGTTCCCAATCACACGACCTTGCATTTGGCTACATTAACATTTGTCCTGGTTGAACAAGACCCACTTCCCAAATTAACTAGATTGATTTGTCAAACTAATCCAACTTTACCACTGTTTACTCTTACTAATACTGCATCCTCTGCAAATTTCACGGGCACAGATTTCCTCACTTCTGAACCATTAATAAAACTACTGAATTGTATTAGGCTGGAAAAGATCCCCGTGGAATCCTGCTGGAAAGGCTCTCTGTGGATGATGATTCCTCATTTACGATTCTTTTTTTTTTTTTTTAATCCATCAGCCAATTATAATCTATTTATTATGCGCTACATTAATTTTGCATAGTTCTGATTTTTTTTAATTGGAATGTCATGTGGTACTAAGTTAAATGCATTTGAGAAGTGCAGGTAGATGTCAGCACAGTTCCTCTTATCAGCCAACCTTGTAAAAAAAAAAGTGTGTTTGCTTAAGCAAAACGTGAGTTTTGAGCCTCCATAACTTGAGTTGTGCAACAGCTGCTGCCTAATACTGTGGGTTGTAACAAAATACGGCATCTGGGCTCTTAATGACCAATGAGGAATTGAAGAAGCAATATATTAAATGGGAAGCAGGTCACTTCCATTTTCTTACTGCCAAGCCCACAAGTTTTCAGTCACTGGTTGCTACATTTATTTATAATACACACTATGTTAAAATTCAAAGTGTGTGTGGAGAAAGGACTCATTGGGGATCTCTCAGCACTTCAAGTCACAAACACCTGCCTTTGTGGAATAACGAGATGAACTGAATAATGCACTTTCTTACTTCCTCCTCATTCTGGTTCACTAGCTCCTGTCCATCATCTCTAATGAGACCTTGTGGATTAGTCTATCTCGGTTTTTATCTCTGTGTAGAAAACATATCCTGGAAGGGGCAAAGAAAGCATCACATCTTGATAAGGCTTGATGAGAAATCTAGAAGATAATTTCCAGTTTAGGGCATAACTGAACTCCTGTGTTAGAAACACAGAGGCGGGATCTTCGCTGGTAAGTCAGTCTCCAAAGTTCTACAGCGCTGTCTCTCCTATTTCTGCATCAACTTCTAGAAGAACAGGGAGATTACACAATGGCTGCTGTGCAGTCTGAACCTCTCACAGGAGTCCTAGCAACTCAAAGGATGGTTACTTGAGATGGGGTGACATGATCCCCTTTAGCTGAAAAGGGGGGCTCCCTCTCTTCTTCCTAACTCCCCTCCACCCATATACACCCAAAAGTAGTGCTTGTTGGACGCCCAAGAAGATGATTCAGTTTTCAAGACTGCAAGACGACTAGCCTCCAGAAAAGTGTCAGCAAGTTGGATTAACTCAAGTAAATCACTGAACAGAGGGAAAAGATCAGACTGCATGACAGAGAAGGTGAAGGCGAAGAGAGAAACAAAATAGTAAAGGGAAGAGAGATCTTTTCTCCCAGTGTCAATGAACCTCTGAAAGGACAATGTAAGTTGGGCTGGTTTGGTTCTCTTCCCTGAACAGCATGGCAAATGCAAAAGAACAAAAGTAATCTGCTTTTCTTACTACCATGACCCTACAGCAGCTGAAGAGTCCCTCAAACTAGGAGAGGTTCACCCACCAATCTGGGGCAATTTCAACTCCTCTCTTCAGCACCAGAAGATAGTTGTGATGATTCAGTAAGAACTTGTGTTCCTCACTGTACTGAATCATTGCCTGAGAGCTTAGGGCAGTGCAAGGAGCTCGAGGCTGGTAGAACCACCATGTTCTTGCACAGCCAAAGCCCAATAGAAAAGTGATCATCAGTGTCTTTTTTTTTTTTTTGTAAAGAGAATGAAGACTATCAGACATAATAGTCTGTCACAGCCTAGATAATTACATCTGTATCTCTGAATTCCCGTGCCTTATAATTGCATAATAATTTTCTCTCACTTTTCTAATATCAGTAAATAATAAAGTTTGGAGCATGTTAACAGCCATTGTATATACACATATTTTAACAACAGACTGTTCTTCAATAGTAAATTAATTTCTATGTGTATGCATGTACTTCCATATATAGGCAGTCAGACCCTCTGCCACTTCACAAATGCTGCTGATGGGCTATAGTTTGCAATACAACTTGGAACAACTTGGTTTCTGTAAGAATATGAAGACACTGATTTTAAAGACTGATTTCTTTAAGTTGTTTACCATGATGACAAATTAATGTTTTCAAGAAAAACGCATATTTCCCAATCCCAAAGTCAACATAAATTAAATTGACCAAAAGCACTGTAAAATATCTGGATGTAGAAATTAATTTGTTTCTAGGGTCCAATTCTGAACCCCCAACTCATAGTATTTAATACTTCAGATTCAATATCATGTTGTTCTACATGCTATCAGTAAGCAAAGGACCCACATGAGAAATACAGTACTTGTCTTGATAAGTAAGATTTTACCAGTTAGTTTTAATCTTTCTGTGATTTACCATGTGCAATTACAGTCATACCAATGCAATTCCATTGAAATCAATATAGTAAGAGTCACCATGTAAATGATATTGTTGGCAGGCACTGTACATAAACTTGAAACAGATAGCTGTAACAACACAGGACTGATTGATCTAGTACTGGAAGTCACTCCTAAATTTAATACCAGACCTGACTTTGATTTGCTTTAGTTCTCTTGAATATAATAGAAGCCTTGTGATCTCAAGCTCATGATACTATTAACTCACTTAATACAGATTTACTCACTTTTAAGGATTGGTAATAGCTCCCTGTGGTCGTTTCAGTCACCTCTTCAAATCGAGGTCTCTCTGGACATTCCTTCAAGGAATTTATGAATGGGTCAATGAAACTGTTAATAATTCCAGCTGTCTTCTCTCATTCTCCTCATGTTTCAAAGCAGTGAGTTTTACTCCCTTCTAATGTGGATAGCAAGATTTCTTGGTTGGCTTAGGATGAGTGACTGCTATTGTTTCTGAACTGCACATATAAGATGTCAGTTTAGATCAGACTTTTCTAACATCCTACAACATACCATTTAAGAGGACAGAAGTGGAGAATACATTAATGTTGCATAATTCACTAAGATGCAACCCTGTACCACTGTGCATGCCTGTATTAGTGGGTTTTAGAAGTAAAGGGTTTTAACTTTCTGCTAACAGTGTCAACATAGCTAGAGCCATTATGTGCCAAAAGCTGCTTCTGTAGTTTCGGCTGTCTTTGTAGATTATAGGTTCATAGAGTATTTTGTTTGCTAATTGTTGATAGGACCTGCAAAATACAAGGCTGTACTGCTATAAAGGAACTGCTGTTTGTGATGGCTGATCTTTAACTAGCTGCTGCATTAACTCAGTTTAGAAAGTGACAGTACAGCCAGTAATGCTGCAGTTCAGTGAGCTGTGAGGTTGACTAAGCTATTGAGGAAACTTGCCTTCATTGCTTGATTTGCCATCTGAAAAAATGTGAAAGTGATGATGAGCACCTATGAGGCTGCAAAGCATGCACTGTCTGGAGAATATATATACAGCAGGGAAAAATTACAGAAAAGCAAATTATAACAGCCTGAGAACAAAGGTAGTTGTCCATGCTAGTCCACTGTAATTGTATAATGACCTGGCAAGCCTGGGCTAGTCTCTGGCTGATACTCTGTTGACCTTGTAAGCACAACAGTTTGGAAACTGGGACCAGGAAAATTTGTGGTTCAGAGTTGGAACATTAAACTGTTTCAACTGTGTTAGAACTTAAACCCTAGATTTCTTCTCAGACAATAAACAGATATGTATGTTCATGGCCATGTCACTTGGTATTCTGCCCAGGTTTACTTACTCTAAATCTAAACTGATGGATGTATAGAGACTTTTAACAGAAATATTAAAATTAGCACAAATTTTGGGCACACACATCCTAGTATTTGTGAGTATGTGGGTGTGAGAGTGCGAATGGGTTAAATCAGCTTATTTAGAGTTTCTGAAAACAGGTATCAACTATCCCTTCCATAAGGTTTTGTGACAGTGATTTCCGACAAGTGCAGTAAATTGCTTCTAGTACCAGCTATGCCAATTTTTCAGGTATCTCTTCAGGACACTTCACTGTACCATACAGATATGCCCTCTAGGTTATCAGCTCCTGATAATTTAAACAGAAAATAAAGGAAGATAGCATTTAGAGAACACAGAGAAGTCCTAGCACCTTTTATGTTAGTCTCAGACTTCAAAAATGTGGTGTTGGCTTCTAACACAAAAACAGAACAAAGCTGAGTAGAAATGGGGAAGAAAACAGATGTATAAGCAGGCCTGAGACTGTCCCCCCCCATCTAATCTTTCAGTGTCTGATTATGGTTTCAAATGTCCTCAAGCCCTTTAGATAATCATGTTCTTCTATTGTAAAGACATTTGGCAATTATCACTATAGCTGCTTGTTTAAAAAAAAAAAAAAAAAAAAGTTGAAGTAGATAAATAAGGCCTAGGATAACAAAATATATCATCTACGCATTATCCCTTCAATGTATTCGGCCTGCTGGCACAGTTTGGAGTTAATTTACATGATAGATGTTTCTACTTCAGCCTAAAACAAGGCTGGTCTGCATGTCATTTCCTGTCAAGAGTTGCTGAACCCCAATTACTTATTTGAGATAAATGATGTAATAAAAACACACTTCGCAGTCCAAAAGCCACCTCCACCTACTGTACAATGCCTGGTTTTCTGTTTGATTTTTTTCCTTCCCTAAGACACTAGCTGTAGTAAAATAAATAAATAAATAAATATTCTGGTACCTAAGCAATATTTTGTTCCTTGTAAATGAACTAGCTGCCTTGCCCATCATAGCTGCTCTCCTGTTCACTCTCAACTGTCCTAACAAAAGGTAATATAAGGAAGAAGAGGAGGGCAACTGTGTAAAGGGTAAAGTCTGTGGGCAATGCACTAGCTCAAGCTTCAGGAGATAAAACTGATTAGACCCTATTTAACTGGCCCATGTTGCACATATTTCTCTGCTATGCTGGCTGGAGGACAATCTAAGAAAGAGAGGAAAGGGGCTAGAAAGAGTTAATTCATGACAGTGACAAATTCTTTACCTTTCTTACTTCATCCAACCCACCTATAAAGTAACTGTGGGCTCTGAGAGCTGGCTGAATTCAGTAAGAAATTAAAATCACCAGAAAACAGTTATTCCTGTCATAGAACAGTACTCAATGAGATCAAGAGCTGTTATAACAACAAATTAAATTAAAGACTGTCTCCTCTGTGTGCAGTTTCTCAGTTTACATATATAAGAAATGCAAAGGAAAATACCCCATGGGGTGTGGCAAAGATCAATCCATTAATGTGTTGTATTTGAAAATGTAAAGTGCTATTAAGTGCTAAACTGATTATTTTAATCAGCACTGTTTTCACACCATTTGTAATTCTGTGGCTACAAATGTGGCTGTGGAACTATATTCCAGGTATACAGAATCTCTCTCTACCTTTCAGTTTGTACTTCATCATTAGCACAGCATCCAAACGCTTAAGATGGAATCAGATTCAATTGCAGAATGAAACATGAAAGAAAAAGCAATGTTATCACATTTCTTTTTCAGAAAGAGCCCAGACTGGATTGTCAGATAGTCAATTGAACATATGAGACATTTTTTTTATGTACTTAGTCTTGATATTCTTGTATAAGAGACAGATTTAGAGGGGGGGGTAGTAAATGTAAGCTTTTTAATTTTCATTTTTCTCACAGAGATAATGGCAACTGATATATAGAAAATTATAAAGCAAGCTTTAGATTGAAGACTTTCAGCTCTGAAGCAACAGAAAGTTGCATATATTTTCTTTTTTATTTACAGGCTAACACTTTAAAAATAAAGAGGGTGAAATGTTTTATTAATTATACACACTAAACACCTTCTGTAACCTTAAAAAGAAGAGCAGGCAGTACAGAAATCTGATAGTGCTTGCTGAAGAAACAGCACTGAGGTGTTAAGAAGTTCTGTGATAATCTGCACTGCACCCTGAATTTTCTCTATTATTGCTCTGCGCTGCTGAATAGCTCTGGAACATGCTCCTGGTGTCTTGTTATGGCTGTGGTAAAGAATAGCTCCTGACCTTGATACTAGAGGGTTATGTTACTCTTTCTAAAGCAGGCTACTGATGAAAAGTTAGCCCCCCTCTTTCTTTTTGTTACTTTATACTGTGGAGCCAGAGGTTCACCCATTACCAAGTTCAACTCTGATTCAGCTGCTAGCAACCAGAATGCCACCTGCCATGAAGGACAGTATGGTACCTGCACCAAACGCTTTATGAAATCTGCCAAACTGAGAGTCAGAGAGACACAGTTACAGAGAAAGTAAAGCCCTGACAGGGGTACAAAAACCACAGCTACCTCACCTCATTGTGGTCAAATAAAAGGATAACCAAAGTTCCACAGAGATGCAAGTTTTTTCCCCTTTCCCCTCACCTTCCCTTCTCTCTTATTTTCTTCTGCAGTAAGATGTGCTCAAAGTCTCTTGAGTTAGAGTCCTTTTTCTCCATAGACACATATATTGAGAATGCTGGAGATTTCTGGCCAAAATTGTAAAGAAGTTAATTTGGTCCTGAATTTACATTTGCAAATCTTCATAGGAAGCAGCCTGTGTAACCTCCATGAACTAAACATACCACAGTCAAAAGCCTTTGGCACCAGTGGGGGGATTAATGAGCAAATGGAAAGGCGATGGCTTGAAGAAAGCCAAGTCATCATTAAGACCATGTTCTGTGCCAAGGTTATTGCCATTATAGGCCTTTCTAAAAAGCACTGAGGAAAATAAACATTACAGAGCAAGTCATTTCTTGTACTGAGCCAATACTTCTCCTAAGGGTTTTTGCAGTTTTGAAGGATGCTGCTTTTGCTTTTGACATACGTTTTTCCAAAAGTCTTTAGGAATCAATGCCTGGATTGCTTCATATTTTATGTAATCTGTGGCACAGTCATGAACTTGGCATCTCTGCCAGAAATGCTGGAGGAAAGACCCCAAAAATGAGTCAGGATTCGTTTTGCTTGACATAGACCACTGTAGGTTATGGCCAATAGGTAATAGTTGAAAAAGCTCCACCTCTACACCCACTTTCTCACACCCAAATGCGTTATTGCAGTCTAGAGCATCTGTTTCTTGCTTGAAATTATTTCTACAAAGACCTGGGGGTCTTTGTAAAATTTACTGCAGCTATAAATGGTGAAAGGCTAAGCTTTTGTAAATGGCACAATCTTGGCTGTATGGACAAGTGCTGGATGACCAAAAGGAAAATATTTATTGATGTCAAGTTGCAAAAGAGATTATCAGAATGTTACATCAGCTTTTTGTTGGCGTAGACCTAAGATAATTACTGGTTTTTTAGACCAATACAAATGATAAAAAATTAGATTCTTGTATATTCAGACTGTTCATTTTTGTAGTTGAACCATCTGTAACTCTTTACATAATATTTTTTGTCTGTGTCTCCTTTCCATACTCTGGCATCTTGCAGTATGTAGAAGGGAACAACATAAGGTGCAAGCACAGAGTCTGAGGAAACATCTGAGAAGTCAGTGGTACATGACCAGAACTCCTGCTGTGAAGAGTTCTCTTACTAAAACAACACTTTGGCTTTAAAATGATGGAATCCACTCTTAGTAAACTAGCATGTTATAAGTACCTCACTATGTCATGTTCCCTGTGTTACTCTTGAACCAATTATTACAGCTCCTTGCTTTGCTGCTCCATTGTAACCTTTCTGAACTTAACCATATCTGAACAAAAGCAAGATTGCATGAGATTACTCCAGTGGTGCTTGTACAGTATTGAATCCCAATCATAAAATTGGGGTCCATATATTGTAAATCAAGTAATGCAAATACAGAGATTAAAGAAAAAAATTACAAAAATAATCAGGTAGGGATAAAAACCAAAATCTATATAGCAATCCAAAATGTTGAGCCTGAATAAAAAATATGCAGCAATTTTAAGGATGGGCATCCATCACAGGCTTACATGTTTTCGTGCAGTAGATGTAGATGTCAATCTGCCTATAAAAGGTTTCTTTTTGCATTCTGAGCAAATTAGTAAACACACAGGATTAAACTGAATCTTTAAGAATTTTTTTTTTATTTTACCTTTATTTTTTCTTCCTACAAACAATCTTCTCTCCAAGCTTCCTATTGTCCTTTTTCTTATATTACATACAATCTCCCATATCCAGATAATGTTAGAATAAAACATGCCTCAGTAATGGGTAATATGGCAAGACCCACAGCAAAGCAAGAGTTGATGTATGCTAGTCTCTTCTGAGCAGTTAAAGCCAGATCAGAATGAGAATACTTTATCTAGAGACAGTCTTGTTATCCATGATTAAATCAACCTAATCAAATAACTGAAGAACATAACTTATGTCTTTGATGTGGGAGAGAAAAGATTTTGCATGCAGTCTCATTGGACTGAAAAAGGCTTTTTTACTTCTACCTTTGGGTCTTGCTTAATTATTTGCAGCACCTCAGCTGTTGGCTGCTATGAAGTTCCCCACTCGCTCACATAAGGAATAAAAAGCTAGTTTTAATTTTGAATAGATAGAATTCCAAAGCTTCCACTAGCGTTTTCCCACCACTTCCTCCCTGATACGTAGTCCCACTCCACTCCTCTTATTAGAAAAGCTTCTGGAGTCCACTGAGGACAAGGGTGGAAAGAGAAGTCATTCACTAGAGAGCTTTTGAGCTTTTCCCACTTTTTTTTTCTTTTTTTAAAAATATTGTAAGGCTTTAAACAGGCAGGGATGGGAGATGAATCAGCTGGGATTTCTTCTGCATGGAATATAATAAGGAGAACAGTTTCTTGAAGAATTAAAGTAAAAATTCATCTGACAGGAGACGAGTTCAAGTTAAAGCACAGTTTGTGTTTCTAGAGGAAATATACAAGTTAGTGGTATTTCACATATTTTTTCTAAGCCCTTCACTGGACATGTTAGTTGGCATATTCTTTTGTAATATTAATCTGCTGCAGATCCCTTCACTTTGCATTACAGATATGAAGAAAAATCAGTATCTCATTAATCAGCTTCAGTCCAGTAACCAGTAAGGCAGGAATTTAACTGACTAGATTGTATCATATTACTTGGGGAAAAAAGAAGAGCTAAAGCTAAGCAAAACTGAAAGGGTATTAAACCACATGATGTATAACACCTCCCAACATGGGTAACTAAGTAGTTTTAATTGTTATTAATTACTAGAAATATTTCAGCCTTGTTTTCTTTCTACATAACCAATATTTTTTAGTCTTGTAGAACTATCTTTTGAAAACAAAAGGGATTTCACATTCAGTCAAGGCATTCTCATGTTAACAAGCGATAGGCAGAAATTCTGTACCAGTGACAGAAAATAAGGGGAAGGAAAAATCAAAGTTTGGGAGGTTCTAGCTGGCAGTTGAACCTCAAAGGACTGCATTAGCAAAGTGACAGAATTAATCCATTACTACCTGTTTACTTTGCTTAATGGCTAATTTCTGAAAAAAAGTCACAGCAATCACAATAGTCACAGAAATCATTGGGAAAATGGTCTTTGTAGAATTTTTTCTTCATCTTGGATCAGATGTGGTTGTCATGACACAGAAGCTTAAAATATCTGATGATGGGACTGGGCAAGTTACTGAAAATGAAATGTTTAAATAACCAGTTTTTACCTATATAAGGTCTTGCAGAAAGGTCATCCAAATGCAGCCAGAATCTGGTGGACTTGGTTGGAATCTTCAAAGGCACCAGGAAGACAACACTGTTGTAGAAATGATGCAATTACATTTTCCCAGTAGGACTACCAAGCCCAAATTGATCTATTTCCATATCAGTACTGGGATCAGCTAAAGAAGGTAATTATCCTTAATGATATTTTGCACTTGCTTGTGTGTCTCCGACAGGGTATTTCCAAGCAAACATTAGTGTTCACTACAATCCTGTGAAATAGATAAGTATCATCAACCCCAGTTTCCAGACAGGGAAAATAACCAACAGAGATGAGGTGGTAAGTGAGAGAAAGACATACAGTGAGTCAGTAACTAAACTAGAAAAACCAAGCAATTCTTACTCCTAATCTACTATTCCAGCTCCTAGAAAGTATACCTTATTTCTTGATAAAACACACATGTCATGGTTTCTGCCACCAAGGGAAATGTGCAAGGGTAACTGGTAAGAGGCAAGTAGAACAGCATAGGTACTCAATAAATAGTACATAGTTACTTCACGGTCTGTGTCCCCAGGTTCGTCCTCTAAGATCTTTACTGTCATTCCCCCTACTCCTTTCTCTCTGCATTCATTGAGTCTGAATGCAAATCTATACAAATCTATTTAACTTGCTTCCTATTTCTAATCTTCTATTGGAAAGATTTGCTAGTTAATGTTGGTGCAACATCTTTCATTGGAAACTTCTGTTATTACAGAAGAATAAATAATATGATCATTATATGATACAAAAAAAACATCAGTGGCAATCCAGGAGTGTAGGCCTTTCCATTTTTTCTTTTTATGTCCCTTATTTTCATATTCCTATTTTCTATTTTTTTCTTTTCCTGTAGTGTGTCTGCTAAGAATCTCAACTAGTTCTATTTTTAATATATCACTGATTCTAGCTCCAGTCGCCTCCCTTCTCAACATCTTTTCTTATGTTTATTACTCTTTTACATGAAATCACATTCTCTCAAAACCTGTTCCCAAGTTGCTCATTTTCAGGTGATTTTTTCCATGCTTCCTGCCAGTAACAGAAAATTGTCTTCCTTATGTTATGTACTGGAGTATGCACTCCATAATTTAAGTTAGTTCAAGCAGGGGTCACCTTAAAATTCCCATTGTTCCAATTGGAAAAGAGACTAAAGCTGATCATACCTCCTCCATATTACTCATGTCTTTGTGATATGGTGTCATTCTCAAACCTTCCTATTGTAAATTGCCTGCTAGAGCAATTTCTTCCTGCTGTAGCTGTGCAATCTTACGCCTTTCTGTTCTAAGTAATATTGATAACACTGTTCACCTGGGGAAAAATTTGAGATTTTCTATCTGGAGGAAAAGCTCTCTCAGAAACAGACACAAATTCACTTGACTGCAAAGCACTTATATAAAGTCAGCTAAAACATACATCAGAGAAACAAAAGAAAGCAGAGCCAACTTCTTCTTTACTATGCCACAACTCAGACTGAATGGTTATCATGGGCTTTTCTAGCCCTTGTGAAATGGAAAGTGAACACAATGTGTTGTAGGAAAAAAAAATAAGAATATGTGGGCTTTCTGTGGGCTAACTATAGGATAAATTTGGTACAGGCATTAAAAAGTTTGCTATTTTACTTTTTCTTCTAGTTCACTAATTCTGAAAGTCTCTTCCACCTGAAGGACTTTTGGAGACCTCCATAAATAGAGTTCTTGATGGATGTGCATTACAGTGAGCACCATTAGAGGTGAAAACATGAGCAAAACCAATAGATATGAATGAGTAAAATCAATAGATATGAAAGCTTCCATGGGAAAGTGTCATCGATTTGTGACTTGAGACTTCAAAACATACATATCATCTCTGGACTCTTGTCAACAGGAACCTTCTCTCTTACAGCTCTTCCTTCTAGGAGCAACCTATCGTTAGGGCAAATGGGTAGGCTATCAGTGCAGTACCTAAGAATAAAGCCAAATGTTAAATATATTCTCATAGACTGTAGCATCTCAGACTTTATTACTGGGGAATTAGCAAAAGTGGCTGAACTGCTGTAGTCTGTATCCTACTGCCAAGTTTGGATGCTTCTGCAAATAGCCTAAAAACTGATCGTATTGACCATCTGGAACTAATGGAGAAGCATTGTGGAAATCCTGCAGAGCAATAAAAGGTGATTCAGCTGTAGAAGAATCTTGTCCAACAGCATAAGCTTTTCTGAGAAATCACTCAGGTTCAGATATACGCCATACACATGTAATGAACCATATCAAGCAGATTATCCTCCAGAGCTGGGCAAAGGGAAACTGAAATGAATCCTTTTAGGTAGGGAATGGAGCCAGAGCATTCAACATATTCAAGAAATTTTGATTAGTTCACAGAGACTAATCCTTTTGATTAGTTCATAGAGACTTGTCATTCACTGATACAAGGCAGAGCTGCCAAGGTAGAACTGTCGTTTACAACAAATTGTCATTCATGTCCCTTGCACTTGAATGTAAAATGGAGATCATGAGATTGCTTTAGTAACTGGTGGCTTTTAGGACCTTTGCACTATCACTCAGGTGAGAGACACTGTGTAAGACACAGAACAGAAAACATAATCAGTTAGAAGGAGTATGAACTTTTTGATTTTTTTTTTGCTTTAATTTCTAATATTTATTTTAATACAGTGATAAAACACACTGAAAGAGGACAATGAGATACATAAAATGTTTTACTGTTTATACACAGTAAATAATGTCTGGAATTTATCTCCACTAGACAGAAAATAATAACTCATGATAACTCATAATTTCACAAGAAAAATACCATATCAAATTTGAACTATCTTATATATTCCCTAATAGATCACAAGGAGGAAAGACAGATCACAAGCAGAAAACTTCTACAAGCAAAGGTTAATCCTCTCAAACCTGACTGATAAAAACATGTTTAAATTAGGGTAAAACTTTGTAATCTCAGGAGACCAGAGGAATTTTTTTTTTAAAAAAAAAAGGAACAATGATTATTTCCTTACCTAAGAGCTATAAAAATTTCCTTTCATGCTTTTCTAATTTTTATGTTGAACAGTATATGTGAAACACACTGAACAAAAATAGCTGTAGAGTCACTTCCTTGGCTAAATGCACTTTACAAAGATAGTTTGCCAGCACCATTGAATCATTAGAACGAAGCACAATTATTTGTGGAAAACATCAAATTCAACCTTTATGTTTTTCACAAATTGTCCTTGACCCATCAGCTCTCTCTTGTATCTGAATAAATGTGTGGGCTGGCATATAGATACTAATCATCAGAGAAAACAGTATCATTCTGGAACAATATTAAAGACAGAAGTCCCAAAAAACTACTTTTAAGAAACAGAAGATAAACACTTGAAATGGCACTGAATTGCAGTAGGTGCCCTCTACCCACCATATACCTTTCAGTTTCATGCTCTTGCACCTTCACCTCTAGCATATCTACCAGCCATCAAACGTTTTTCAGTCCTGCACAGAGCACGGTTCCTGCTTAACAAGGAGAACCACATTAGAATAAATCTTTTGTAGAACATGAGTACTTACAGCAGTTGACTTCTTTAATAAATGCTTTCCACTTAAGAAGAATATTATTACACAAATCAGTCCAAAACGTAATAAGAAGAAATAAGTCCACAGATCACCTATAGTTCTCTGTGGTGTACTCTTAATACTCTTAAGTCTTTTTCTCATATACTTCCTGAAGTTAATGAAAATTCTAGGGGAAAAAAAAAACACAACATATTTTCCAGAAGTCCAGAAGGCTGATAAGAGAGAATTAGTCCCCACACTTCTAAGCAATTTTATTCATTCTGGAAACCTCTTCCAGATTTTTTGTGCCAGGCTCTTAAACCTTCAGTGAGTGAAAAATCCTATTGACTTTACCAGAAATTTACCTTACTACATAAGTATCTCAGATCCTGATAGTGGCAGATTGCAGAATATTTTCTCCTCTCATTTTATAATGGTCTTCTGAACTTTGACACTGCATTCATATGACAACTCCTTATTTAGGCGTTGAATAGGGAACTCCTAGTGCCTATAAAACATTCTTTAATTATCATAGTGAAAGGATGCAAATTTTAGAGGTTCATTTGTTTTAACATATTAATAGGTCTTTGATACAAGAGATACCTATGTCTTTGATCAATATAAATGATAATAATGTTTTAAAATATTTTGTTCTTCTTCATGTGTTGATTTAAGAGATTAATGAGATGAATCTAAATTGACTTTGAGATTATGCCAAAAATCAGAGACCCTTAAAAATGGACAAGACATAAGCTATTAGCAAACTACTCACTCAGCCAGACACCAGTAAAATAATCTCTTTCCAATACAGTTTTAAAAAACTCAGACAGTATTGTTTCTTTTTAGTACCTGGTGGCATCAAGTAGCAGGTATATCAAGAAGAGATGCAGCTATATCTCCAATCTTCAACAATGATTAGGTTAGCTTATAAGCTTTATCGGCTGGCTTGCTTGTATGATATTGACAAAACCGCTCATGGCTGAATGGCCATTAAGCTCTAGAGCTTTTTTTCTCAGTTCACATAACAGTCATTCTTATCATAAGGTCTGTTGGTTACCTGGCAGCTCTGTCAGTGAAGAAAATGCCACACTGATTGTCACTCATTAGTACTTCGTTGAGTGTGTTACAACATCAGAACTGAACTAATGGGTCAAACTCAACAATTCTCTGATTTCTGGAAATTTACCTTTGAATGAAAGGAATAACATCTTTACAAAGACTGTATCTTTTGTAGTGTTTTTTTCATTTACAATAGTGAGACAGTTTGAGGAAGCAATTTCCACTGCCATACTCAGAGATACAGTCTACTAGTCTCTGACTCTAAAATTTCGTACTTGAAGACAACTGAAGAAATGACTGAACTGTTCACCATCTCAGTATGGCACTCACTCAAATATGCAAAACAAAAGAGGAAGTGGGAAGAAATAATAATAAGTTTAGAGTAGCTGTATTGGGTTTGCGTGGCAAGGTTTTGGAAGCAGGGAGGGCTAAAGGAGTGGCTTCTGTGAGAAGCTGCCAGAAGCTTCCCCCATATCCAACACAGCCAATGCCAGCCAGCTCCAAGACAGACCTGCCACTGGCCAAGGCCGAGCCAATCAGTGATGGTGATAGTGCCTCTGGGATAACATATTTAAGAAGAGGGAAAAAAACCCTGCACAACAGCAGCAACAGTCAGAAGAGAGGAGTGGGGAGATATGAAAGAAACAACCCTTGCAGACACCAAGGTCAGTGAAGAAGGAGGGGGAAGAGGTGCTCCAGGTGGTGGAGCAGAGATTCCCTTGTAACCTGTGGTGAAGTTAGACCATGCAGACTGGTCTCCGGTCCAGCCACACCTCCTCACCCCCCCGGCTCTGAGGGTCTGTGTGTTGTCCCCCTTCGCCCCTGG
>NW_010308829.1:0-6037 GCF_000700745.2 Antrostomus carolinensis
CTCCTCTCTTTCCTTTCCTCTGTGCCAGCTGTGGATTCAGTGGGGTTTTTATTAAGATGGGGCTGTCGATGAGCTGCCCCAGCCCTTGTCTCTCACCCCAGGTGGACAGTTGTCCCTCAGTCTGGGTGGAGAAGGAGCTGTGTAGGTGCCTGCAAAGGCAGGTCAGTGCTCCTGGTGTAACTTGTACAAAACCAGAGCTTGGAAATGTTTCCAGCCTCGTGCAGGGGAGATGATCTAAAAATACGAGCTTGTTTGCCTCCAGCTGGAGTTGATTTGGGCATCGCTGGTCGTTGCTGGAGTGCAGCAGAGGACAACTGAGAGATGGAAGGTTGCAGACTGTAATTTCACTGCGCTTCCTTCCCCACCCTGCTCCTGAAAGGCGAGGGCCAGGAGAACCACTGAGCAGGAGGACAGTGTGTTAGAGCTCCTGACCCACTTTGCTCAGAGTTTCCAGGACGTGATTCATCTTTTCCCCTTCACCGGAAGGGGACAGGACGGTGTAGCTGCTGGAGGGGATATTTAAAGGGTTCTCTTTGCTGTGCAGCAAAGAAACCAGCACGGCCCCTCGCTCCTGTCTTGGGCAGTGCTTGCTAAAAGAAACATGAAATCATGTGGTTTCTCCTGGTTTTGTCTTCAGTTTTGCTGTCCAAGTCTTCTTCCCTAGCTGGGTTTGGAGGTTGATGGAGAGAAACTTGCTGCTGCCTCTTCTCCAAACGGCTCTCCTGTCCCACAACATCTCTTGGGTGCTGGTTGGGGCTGGTGGCTGGGCTCAGGTGATGGTGTAGTGAGATGCTTTGGCCACGCCACAATACTGTAGTAACAGTGTTGGGGTGCCAGGAGTGTTGGGGTGTCGCAGGGGTGATGTGTCTTGACTCCCTTGGGCACCTGTTTCTGGTGGGGAGAAGCTGCTTTGGAGAGCCACTGTCTCACATCTCTGCTCTCCTCTCTCCCAGGTACCAGCCCACCTTCCCTGGTTTTTGCTGCTGAATCAGGATCGTTTTAATTAAAGATGGAAACACTGGAGTCAGAATTGACCTGCCCAATCTGCCTGGAATTATTTGAAGACCCTCTGTTGTTACCGTGCGCCCACAGCCTCTGCTTCAGCTGCGCCCACCGCATCCTGGTGTCCAGCTGCTCCTCCAGCGAATCCATCGAACCCATCACCGCTTTCCAGTGCCCTACGTGTCGCTATGTCATCTCCCTCAACCACCGGGGCCTGGAGGGCCTCAAAAGGAATGTGACCCTACAAAACATCATCGATCGCTTCCAAAAAGCATCCTTGAGTGGCCCCAACTCCCCCAGCGAGAGCCGCCGCGAGAGGACGTATCGCAACAGCCCTACCATGTCCGTGGCCGGCGAGAGGATCGCCTGCCAGTTCTGCGAGCAGGATCCACCACGAGATGCCGTGAAGACGTGTATCACCTGCGAGGTGTCTTACTGTGACCGTTGCCTACGGGCCACTCACCCCAACAAGAAGCCCTTCACCAGTCACCGCCTGGTGGAACCCGTCCCCGACGCTCATTTCCGAGGACTGACGTGCTTGGAGCACGAGAACGAGAAGGTGAACATGTACTGTGTTGCTGATGACCAGCTCATCTGTGCCTTATGTAAACTGGTGGGCCGCCACCGGGACCACCAAGTGGCATCCCTCAACGACCGCTTTGAAAAGCTGAAGGTAAGCAGCCAACGTGGCTACAGCGAGCCCGTGGGCAACGTTGTCCTTAAGGGTTGTCAACTGGTTGTGGACACCCCCAAGTGGTACCTCTTATCTAAGCCAAACACCTCCTGAAAGATCTGTGGGCTGCAGGATGGAGCTTGTGGGTTCCTCCAGGACCACGTTACCAGGAGGCTGAGCTGGGTCTCACTTGCACAATTAGAGCAAAGCCTTTGCTGTTTTATGATTCTCCTGCTGGTGTGTTGTTGGTGTGTTGGATGCTGGCCCAGGCATCAGATCTTCTCCCCAAATGGTCAGACAGCAAAACGTGGTTGGGCACCAAGGTGCCCTGTGGTTGTTGCCCCAAAATGTGGCTTTCCCTGGGGCTTGTCCTGTCCTGTGAGGGAACTGGGTGGCAAAGGGTGGGGGACCCGTGAGCACCATCCCCTGAGGCTGTCATGGTCAGATGGTGCCTGTTCAGCCTTCTCAGAGGATGGGAGGACTGGTCAGCTGTGGGCATTTCCTTATGGAAAATTTCCTTACAGCCTTGCAGGTCACGTTGTGTGGGAACCTTCCACTTGCCCCTGGACCCTTCACCCCATCCCAAGGAGTGTGGGGGCTCTGAGGAGCACTCCAGGGAATGGTCTTGTGTTCTCCTCAAGCCAGCTTGCTCAAAACTCTGCTGTGAGAGAGGAGAGGGCTGGGCTCTGGGTAGGGATGGATGATGGATGGGTTGAGAGTGGATATGATGTGTCAGAGGGAATGGAGGCCATCCAGAGGACCTGGACAGGCTGGAGGAGTGTGAACCTCATGAGGTTCAACAGGGCCAAGTGGAAGGTCCTGTACCTGGATCAGGGCAACCCTCGGTATCAATACAGGCTGGGGATGATGGGATGGAGAGGGACTTGGTGGTACTGGGGGATGAAAAGCTGGATATGAGCCTGCAAGGTGTGCTTTGAGCAACCTGGTCTAGTGGAAGGTGTCCCTGCTGATGGCAGGGGGGTTGGAACTGGATGAGCTTGAAGGACCCTTCCAACCCAAACCAGTCTGGGATTTTGCAGCCCTTTCCCTCCTTGCACGTATCGATCTGAACCGAGTTCCTGTCGTGCTGCTCCTCAGGTGGGAGAGAACAAACTTCCCAGGGATCCCTCTGGAGTGCTTCAAAGCTTAATTTTTATGCAGTGGCTGTGGTTTTCTGAATGTGATGTGAACCTGTATGGATAATGTGTGACCTATATAAAGTTAGAAATCCCACGTGTGTTCCACGGGAATCTGCAAAATGGTTTTCATTCCTTTTTTATTTTTTTTTTAATATAAAAAAAAAATATCTAACTGGTCCCATTAGAGGTCACACTGGTGAGGCTGTAACCGTGGCAGTCGGATTCCCATTATAACCCTTCTCATGTGTTTCCAGCTGCTTTTTCCTTGGTCCTTTCTCTCTTAATGTTCTAGGCTCATTCTGACCCCAAAAGTGCTTTTCTTGGCTCTTTATCCTGTTAATATTTGGAACAAAATTGATTTTTCTGCTCTTGTGTTTTCTGAGGGCAGAAGGAATATTTCTATCACTCTAGTAAAAATACAGAAGACTTATTTTTTATGTGCAGATCATGATTTTTTTTTTTTCTTCCCTCCCCTTTTTATTTTCTCTCCTTTTTTTCCCTTTTTTTTACCCAAATGGGATCAGTGCTGGTGCCTGTGAAGCATCCAGGGTCTGTGTGGTGGTTGATATTTGCCTTCAAGATCTTGATGTACCGATCTCATCTCTACATCATGCCTCACCTAAGCTTTCCTCGGTGTGAGGAGCAGTGCCAACAGCTCGATCCTTAGTCCAGGACATTCTTTTTCCATGAGGAAATGTCTCAATTAGAAAATTGGAAACTTTAGAAAGAAATGTCCATGGATGTTTGCACGCAGTATAAAACCCGGGGATAGAAATTAAAACTCTTTTCATATTTCCCCCACCCCAATCCAGCCCATGTCAGCTCACCAGGCAAGTTCATCTGAAGACAAAAACCCCTTGACAACCTAAAAATGGCTTCTTCAACCAGACAAATTTTGCAGGTTGCCAGAACAACTTGTTTTTAATTTTTTTTTTAATTATTATATATATTTTTTTTTAATAAGTGATTTTGGATGAGGAAACTTTTATTCTGTGCTGGAAACTTTTATTCTGTGCTCTTCATCCAACTGCAGGAGCTGAGTGGGGGAGCAAGGGGTGAAGAACCACGGTATCTCTGCCCATCGGTGGTCAATGTGGTTTTGGGTCCTGAAAGACCTTGGTCCTGCCTCCCACTGTGCATCATTTGGGCTTTTAAATTTATTTTTGGATGGCATTTTTCCTAATGTTCAACCCCCACTGCAGGAATTTCACAGGGATCGATGCCGAGCTTTACAATATTGGCATTAATATTTTGTGTCATCTTCTTCATCCAGCCTCAGTCTAGTTGTAGTTCCAACCCCAACTGCTCTCTGGCAATATTTGAAACCCTTGTGAGTATCTGAAATACTTGAAATCATGAAAAACACCCCTGGGGAAGGGAGCACTGGTGGGATGTGGTTGCCCAGGGAGGTGGTGGAGTCACCTTCCCTGGTGGGATTTAACAGACGGGCAGACGAGGTGCTGAGGGACATGGGTTAGAGGTGGAGTTGGTAGTGTTGAGTTTATGGTTGGACTCAATGATCTTCAAGGTCTTTTCCAACCACTATGGTTCTGTGATGGAGCTGGCTGCTCCCTCCCACAGCTGCCTGCCCCCCAGAGCTCCCCCACGCCCCACGGTGGGGTTCAACCCCCTCCTTTCTCTCTTTAAGTCATTAATTGGTGTGTTATGCTACAGCCTGTCTGCTCTTGAGGATCTTCAGTAATGCTTGGGTGGTGTCGAGCAGTGAGCAGTTGCTCTTGATCTCCAGCTTTGATCCTGTAGACAGAGTGAGCTGGAAACACCTTTTCAAGTTGGTTTTTGATGCAAAATTGGGTTTTGAACCAAGTAATTTCATTTTGTCCAAAGGGCTGAGCTTTCCACACAGTCGTTTAGGTTGCCCAAGGAAGCTGTGGCTGCTCCTCCCTGGAAGTGTTTGTGGCCAGGTTGGATGAGGCTTTGAGCAACCTGGTCTAGTGGAAGGTGTCCCTGCTGCTGGCAGGGGGGTTGGGACTGGATGAGCTTTAAGGTCCTTTCCCACCCAAACCAATCTGGGATTCGATGATTCCACAAAAATCTGTGGTGGGGGATTTTTTTGTCCCCTCTTTAGAAGAGGTGAATGCCTGAAAACCATTCCGTGCAGGGGGAAGAGAACTTCCCTGGTCCTACTGGCCACACTGGTGCTGATCCAGGCCAGGATGCCCTTGGCCTTCTTGGCCACCTGGGCACTCTGCTGACTCATGTCCAGCCAACTGTCCACCAACACCCCCAGGTCCCTCTCTGCCCAGCAGCTCTCCAGCCCACTCCTCCCCAAGCCTGTCGCGCTGCTGAGGGTTGTTGTGACCCGAGCTCTGGTTCACCTCGAGGTGTTTGAGGAACCATCTTTAATCCCTTTGACACCTATGACACCTTTTTATTTCGTGCTGTAATTTTGTTTGTATTATGAAGAAGCTGGTATGGGCCAGCAGTTTTCCTCAACTGTGGTAAATCTGAGTCGTGAACGTTGCCAGAATGAGGTTTTGGACCTTCTCGGTGGTTGCTCACGTAATGCCCATGGCTTTGGGATACAGGAGTCGTTGCTCTGATGATGCCGCTGTTTGCCAGTGTGTAATTCTGCACCCGGTTCTTTCAAGCCCACGTGTTGGCTCGACCATAAAAGTGTCTCCATTTGCCATGTACCACACCTTGGACATCAACCATCACCTGCCAGCTCAACCAGCCGCTGGCAGAAGTGGTGCAAACACCAGGGATGCTGACCAGGCAGGATGAACCACAGTTATTTTTAACCCTGGCCATCTGCTGCTGCTGGATTTTTGGTGGTGAAGGCATCAGCCTGTGTTCAGGATGGACAGACTCACAGTGGTGAGGTGGGAGCTTGGGTTGAGGAGCATCTGCATTTCAGAGAGGATGGGGTGGAGGTCCAAGTGCTGTCACAAGAGCTTCCCAAAGCTGGAATGGATGCAGCAGCATCTTGTTTCCCTGGGAAGGCTCCATCTCAAGGGTGATCAGCTACAGAGACCACGAGGGAAGGGAAAAACAGTGAGAGCCGTGATGTTTTTCAAGGGCTGGATTTCTCCCCATGTTTTCTGCTTTCTTCAAGGTTTCAGTGTTTTCTAGTAGCAACCTGGTCCTGCCTCAGTGTGACCCGTGGTGCCAAGACCCACACTGGAATATTCACACGTAATCTTGTACCAACAGACACTTCTCCTCTACCAGAGTGTGGTGGTTTAACTGGGCTGGCAGCCAA
>NW_010308830.1:0-2040 GCF_000700745.2 Antrostomus carolinensis
CCTCCAAATCTGCGCATTCAGGTCAAATTTGGCAAAAGAAAAAAGATGGAAAAAAACCAAACCTTTCATTGCCACATTCTCTAAAGGACACATTCTGGTTTTTTCTTTAGCTGGCTCAGAGACTATTTGTCTTCACACTGCAGACCTTCTTCCCAACACCCTACACTGACAGAAGACATAGGGCAGGAAACCAAAACCCACTCAAGTAATGTGCCACATCAGGAATGTGTGGTGGAGTGTGGCTGCTGCCTCCCTGCTTTAGATGTCTTCTCTAGCACAAGAACTTGATAAGTATCTTCTCTCCTTTGCCATGTCCTTTATCCCAGGTACCATAGGAAAGCAACTGCAGCCCATGCTACAGAGGAAATCAATCTACTTTCCTACTCTTCTACAAACAAACCTAGGAGAAAAATCCCTTCTGGAACCTCAATGAAGACAAAACAGTAATAGGGCATATAAAGTCTGATGCCACCAGAGCACCCAGCATATCCTCCCTATCAAACCACAACCATTCTTCATTTTTTTTTCCCTCCCAGCAGCCAAACTATGCCTTAAAAATAGGGGAAATAAATCTTTCCTGGCCCCTGAGATGACCAGGAGGAATTCCAAAGCAAGAAGTTAATATGGCATGAACAGAATGTCCATGGACAGCAAACAAATCAGGTTTTTGGTTTGCTTTTCAAAGTGGAGCTCTTGGATTGAAACTACCTCTGTTCCTTTAAAATGTAATTATTCAAAATTCCTCTGAAAACAAAATGGTCCACTTCCTTTGGAGAATGAAATTTTTTCTTTATTAAAATAGGGTTTTTTTTAAAAAAAGGTAATTTATTTTCACCAACCTGATGAGATCTGCCTTTCTTATGCTTGTTCTATCCACCATCACTAATGGCTAGTGTAACTGTGAAGGACAGGGTGCCTACCTATTGCTAGAAAACAATGTAAGATGGTCTGAGCTATCTCCACTCTCCTTGATCCTTTGTTGATGTGGATAAGGAGAATATTATTCATTTGGAGCATGACTACAACTCGGGAGGTTTTTGTCTTGTATCTACCCTGAGGACACCTCACTGGGAAAGGGCCCCACCTTTTCTCCTCCTTCTGCCTTGTATTAAGTTCTTATTCAGACAAAAAAAAAAACAAACCAAAACAAAAAATTTGCATTATGCACATGTTTAAGTGGTGTTTTAACAGTGAGGGATTTAAGGAATTGCACAAATGTGCTTAAATCAGGTCTTCATTTTGTGAGATTCTATTTCATGGAGTTTGACAAATCTTTGGCTTTTCTCTTTTGTAGAGTGAGCACTACACATTTTTAACGTAAATAATACATTAAAAAAACCCCACATAAACAAACAAAAAACTCCCCCAAAAGATTCGACCAAACTTTCAGCGCTGCTCCAAACAAATAAGCTCAGAAGTAACATACTGTAGATCAGCACTGCTGAGATCAGCTTTCAGGTGTTGCAGTGATCAGTGATGGTATAAAACCCCACAACCTTATGCAGGGCAGGGAAGAATGTAAGTGATGCAGAATTTGCATTGGATTCCTGCTCAGGACCTCACTTCACCCCTTTCACTTTGCCAGATCTCCCTCTGACACCACCAAAAGTTTTGGGTATGCAAAGAGCAAAGCGTGTAATCAAATGCTTTATGTATTATTTGTTGGCACTCTTTAAAGATAATTTATTTTCTCTTGCCAGACATTTTCTAATTATTTTTCTGCTTCTTTAAGAGGAGACTGTGTTCTGCTTGTCTATATCTTGTTTGCAGGATGCACACACATTTGTTTTTTAGGCTGATATTTATCACTCTATGTTGATCTTTTAAAAAAGAATCCCTTTCCTGTATTTGAAATTATTAATTCTTTCATGTCCTTCCCCATTTGTTTCAACCAGTGCAATGTTACATGGTTCTTATTCATTATTGTGCTATTGTTTGCCTCAAATATGTTTTGCACTGTTGCATGAATTATTTTTGACAGCTGAACAAAAGCAAGATGTTAATCCAAGGAAGCAGCCTGCAGAAAGTGCTATTAAACAA
>NW_010308830.1:2074-15657 GCF_000700745.2 Antrostomus carolinensis
GTAAAAACTGTGAATTATCAGTCTGTGGATATCATCAGACTGATGAAGCCAACAGCACTGAGAAGTCACAGGCTAGGGTGCTTTGTATGCTTATCAACCATTTTCAAACCTTTCTATTATTTCTACTTTGGGCTCTGAACAATAACGATTAAGTCAGTAAAAACTTTGCAGGTCCTTCTACAAGAACAAAGAGTGGATATTTCTGCTCGTTAGGCAGCACTCTTGCTCCAGTGCACTCTCCTAACTGCAGATCGAGAAGTTAGCACATAGAGCAACATTTGGACATGACACCACAGTGACATGGTCAGTGGGTCAGTGTCCTCCTGCTTCCTGCCAAGCTAACTGGAACTTGTTTGGGAAGTTTCTGAACACTGCTCGATTTCAGAGTAATTGTGCTGTTGGACAAGAGTGTTTGTATATATGTGTATCTTCTCACTTTACATTAGTAATCCAGAGTACTACCCATGTAGTTGCAGGCTGGCTGAAGCCGGAAGGCATCCCTGGAGATCATCTAGCCCAACTCCCCTCCTCAGAGCAGGTCCAAGCAGAGTGGGTTGTTCAGAGTCAAGTCCTCTCAGGCTTTTAATATCTCCAAGGATGGAGACTTCACACCCACCCTAAGCAATTTGCTCCACTGTTAGACCACCCTCATAGAAAAAAGTGTTTTCATATGTATTTTCTGTATTCCCACCCTTCAGGTATTTATGATCACTGATAAAATCCCCCTGGGTCTCCTCTTGTCCAAGCTGAGCAGTCCCAGTTCTCACTGCCTTTCCTCATGTCAGCTACTCCAGTCTCTTAATCATCTTTGTGGTTTTGCACTGGACTTACTCCAGTATGTCCATTCCTTTTTTGTCCCAGGGAGCCCAGACCTAGACCCAGAACTTCAGCTGTGTCTCTCCAGTGCTGAACAGCAAGGAAGGATCATTTCCCTCAGCTGGTTGGCAACGTTCCTCCTAGTGTAGCCCAGGTGACTGTTTTCTGCTTTTATTGCAAGGGCACATTGCTGGTTCATAGTAAACTTCTTGTCCATCAGAATGTTCCAGGGCCCTTTTTGAAAACTCTTTTCCAGTGGGTCAGCCCCCAGCCTCCATTAGTGTGTGATATTATTCCCATCAGGTTCAGAATTTGTCACTTGAGGAAGAATAATCTTTCTCTGATGGAATCTCCTGAAGTATAGCTTTTGGTTAACTTAATGAAGTTCTTCTTTGCTCAGTTTTCTGGTCTGTTGAATTCCATCTGAATGGCAGCACAACCATTTGCCATATCAAACACTCCTCCTAGTTTTTTATCATCTGCAAACTTACTGAGAATGTACTCTGTCCAGGTCATTAACAGTGATGTTATAAAATTTTTGTCCCCGTAACAATCTTTAGGGATCACCATTAGGTGACTGCCCTCCAGCCAGACTTCATGACACTGATCACAACCCTTTGAGCCTGACAGTTCAGTCAGCTTCCGGTCTACCTTCCTGTCCACTTACCAAATCCATATTTCATCAGGTTTTTTATGAGGTTGTTATATGAGGGACACAGTGTCAGAACTCTTGCTAAAGTCAAGGTAAACAACATCCACTTCTTCCTCAAGATGCAACATGCTGCCTCCCATCCACTGCCACCCCAAAGCGGTGACTTTTTCTCATACTGAAACAAACATGATAAATTATACTTCGAAGGTGTCTTTCTCTACCCATTGAACACAGAAGGAACTTTGCATGATTTACTTAACTTTAACATGGTTAGATTAGCTGAAGTGAGTCCCACTCTTAGGGCTCATATTCCAGTTGCTATTTTCTGTAATTTTCACAGGCACATAACAACAAACCCCTTCCAAATACTTTATGTTACAATCTTTTCGATAGATAGCTCCTCATGCAAGGCAGCAGGTACTTAATGTGGGCTCTTATTCCTAAAAAGTGCAATAACTGGTTGAAGTTGGTCATGATGAGACTGGTAGAAGCTTTGCCACAGTCTACACAAGCAGGATTTCAGTGTCCTCTTTCTGCCTGCATGCCCATTCCAGGAGATCAAGGAAGGGTGGTGGCCACGTGAGGTACAGATGTATGCCTGATTCACTTAGTTTTAGCATGCTCTGAGTTTTTCATGGAGGGAAATTCTTTGGAAACACTAACGTATCTCCACCACTTCTGCTAAAACTTACAGAAAACTTCCTTTCAAGACACATGCTCACATGTTTTGGATGCTGATTATATGCCATACATACCTTATCCTTGATAACAGACCTATCCATGGCTTATGTTTCAGTCTCAAGGCCCTGATTTATCACTCAATATGTTTCAGTTCTGGAACTGTAATCTTAAAACCACACTTACTCACAGGGCATGTAATAACATTCAAAAACCTCCATCATTCCAGAAAAGTTATCCTTTCTACTTCAGTGAACAGAAAACTGTGCTCTCTTTTAAGGTTGCTTAATTTTCAACTGTTAAAACTGAAGTAGTCACTTACCAAAAGTACTTACATACATTGCAGAAGTAATAAAAAGGTGATGTCTCTTCATTTATTTATCTTCTGAAAGATGGCCTGAGTGCATGCTCACTCAACACTAGAATGTAGGAGTAACTGTCAAGTATGGATATAGATAAATACGTACGTTATTGCTTATTGCTAATAAATGTACATGTTTGCAATAGGAGCAACAGAGCTCACTGTGCAAATGGGAAAGGGCCAGGACTTCAGTCCTGCTGAGGGAAGGACACCCTGGTCAAAAGAGCTAGAGGCAGCCAAGCAAGTACAGCCTGATCCTACTCAGAAAAAGAGAAAACCTGTCA
The DNA here is from genome assembly GCF_000700745.2 of Antrostomus carolinensis. Taxonomy (NCBI): domain Eukaryota; kingdom Metazoa; phylum Chordata; class Aves; order Caprimulgiformes; family Caprimulgidae; genus Antrostomus; species Antrostomus carolinensis. The sequence continues at coordinate 4,866 of NW_010308830.1, forward strand.
AACATACACCTTCCATACTTATGCAACTGCCCATGCACCCACTTCCTTCACAGAAAGCACTATTGTCGACAGATAATAAATTATAGCTCCTCAGTGTTGACTCCTTCTCAGAGTTCATTCATCTTTTTATGGATGATCCTGTTTTCCCATTCATAAAGTTAACAAATAATCATGGTGTTCAGACAACCGTGTGATGTCAAGAAACTATCTGAAGTTTTAAAAGCAGAGACTACAAAATAACAAAGATGTTCACTGCACACTGACCTCTCACTGATTTGGGAAGCGGGAAAGCAGGAGTTGCCAATGGAGTCACTGTTGTCTGAGAAAGGTAAATGCTGTAGGACAAGCAGAGGTACTGAGCTCTATTCTGTGAAGTAAAAGTTAACAATGGATTTGAGTAGTTGTTTTTAAAATAGATTGATTGATTTAAGATGTCATACAGACTAGTGCAAGGTTTCAACCTTCCCCGAGCTGTAGTTACAAAGTCTTGAAAACAAAGCTTGTGGGCCTTGCATACTTCTTTTTTTTTTTTTACTGATGAAATCCAGACCATTTTTCTAGTGGGTCATCACTTTATCCTTGGGAATGTGGATTAAGGAAGTGCCAAAATGTTTTGCAGAGATAAGGTAATAATATCTCCACTTACGTGATGCCTTTGCAACACTGTAAAAAATATATACTGATATGATAGAGCAGTCTGGGCTGAATTAATCTGGACAATATAGTCAGAACAAAGCATTCTTGTCTTATCAAATCAAAATGAGGAAAAAAACTCACTTTGATTTTTCCATATCATATTTTGTGAAACCTGACATGTTATTGCAAGTGCTTCTATTTAAATAATTGTGTTGGGGTTTTTTTGTGGACACCAGATGGATATAAACTTTTTCATAAGCCCTACTAATGATTCCCTCTTTTCTTGAGGATCAGAAATAATAAAGCCAACCTTTGATTAACTGTGTTCCACCTGTAGAAAATAAGAACAAGAGCATGAATTAAACCTATTATCTGATGGAAAAGATCCAGGAAAATGTGAGGAACCCAAGAGCTATTTGTTCTCTGGAACTCTTCTGTTGAGAAGACGTATTACATGGTGCTGGAAAAGCCACAGTTTCTATCTGGCCATAGGTGAAGCATTTCAAGAACTGGATAATTACCTAAAGTGGTCAGCTATTGAATTTTTCTGTTTCCCATTGGTATGAAAACTAAACCGTACTCTTTGCCAGGCAGAACAGTAATCAATAGGTAATGGAGAAGTAATTTATCTGATGACATCCAACTGGATGCTAGTCCTTCAGCACTTCTATTAATGAATGTCATGTATCCATGCCAGGAGACTTGAGATGACATTGAGCTTTGAAGTCATGGTATTGACTATGAAATATTTCTAAAATAATGTCTCAATCAATCTATATTGCCATTTTCCACATCAGATTCTAGATCAGATTTGCCTCTCATTTCCATTAGCAACAGTTCAGAGGAACTTTGCTGGCTAGCTCCAGTCTGACATTAATGTCACTGAAGGCAAGAATTTTGTTCACTGTGTAAGTATCAGAGGCAAGTTTAATTCTTTGTGAATTTCTAGCAGGGCTCTCAGGGTGAATGAACATCTCTGAATTCAGCTATTTGCTGAAGCCAAATAGATCACTCTGGAGATCTACATGTCTAGGTCAATGTTCTCCAGAATAGACTGATCCAGTGATAGCTTTCACCTCCTTAAAGGAGTTCATTCACTTTTTAAATATAATCTAGGGGTTCAGTTTTCAGCCTGGATTCTATTTTACCCATGCACATTTTCAGAGAGCAAAGACCTCTCAGGTCACTGGAAAGGGGAGCAGTAGCATCAAATGATTGACATCCTTAGAGGCAGAGGAGACTTTTCCTTACCGGGAGGACTAGAGTTCTGTGATCCTTTCCTGCCACGTTCCACCTAATTCCATCACTCCTCACCTGAGATCTTGGAGGAAACTTTGCCAAAGTGACTCCCACTTGCAGGAACAGTTGTCATGGTTGCAATAGCTGTGAACCACCTGCTTTCTCTTTTTCCCATGGAATAGACTGAACTTTACCTCATGTCATTTGTGTCTTCATTCCAGCCCTATGCACCCAAATTTTCTGGTTTCTTCCTCTCAACTTTATTCCACATTTGCTATTCTAGCTCTTTTCTTCATTGAGATTTCTTCTAAAGCCTCTTGTCTCTCATGAATTCTTGGCTGTTCCCACAGACCGTGATCACATACATTGTTATGCTGCTTATTAGTCTCTTTGAGTTCAGTGAAGCAAATTGGGTCTTCCACTAGCACTCAGGGTTCTGCAGTTGTGAAATGAATGAATTCATAGACTTGACTTTGACAGCTTTGGGACAGGCCTATGATGCTGATAAAAAAATCTTATCCAATGGCAGCTGTGCAATAGTGCAGCCTCAGAAAGCTCTTCCAAAATGCATAGAGATTTAAAAGAAACCCTGTATAGAGGACTGAAACTCTTCTCATGGCTCCAGTGCGGGCAAGATCAGGGCTGCAAATTCAGAAAGTAGAGATATGATTGTGTCAAACTGTGTGTGGCAGCACCCATTAACAGTCTGTTACACTCCAAAATCTGATGCAATTCAAAGTGAAGTGAGCAGATGTAACACAACATGCTCCCAGCACACTCCCAGAGTCTCAGAGGAGCTCTGCCTCTATTCATTTTGATTTGAAAAGCAATTAGCTGATACAAATTAAGAAAAACAAGAGATGACTGTTAAATCTGGTTTTAAAATGAGCATTTTAACACAACTGCCTTGGTGTTAAATTTCCACAAGTATTTGCTTTGGTCGTCCTGAGTTCAACAGGAGCTGCACACATGCAGTAGGGTAGTATTTTTTAACATGTATGAAAATGTCATATTCTTTTCTGAGACACTGCCCACTTTTCCAAAATACACTTGCATGACTGTTTATAGATAAGAATACTGGGTATTAGTAACAAGAATTATGCCTTGTAGCTGGCATCCAACATATAAAGTAACCCAAGTGTCAGTAGGCCAAGCCAGTACACTGGCCAAGGCCAGTACACTGAAATGTCCCTTCTTTCAGTTTAATGAAGTTTCACTGCAGTCAGTAAGAGTGGCAGGCACTGGGGATTTCTGAAAATCAGGCTGCCGTTATTTCAAGGATATCTCTTGCACCCTCAACCCACTGACTAAAATTCCATCATCAAAGTCCCATGAGAAATGGAAAAGGACTGGAAATGCTGGCACCTCCTAAGTCCCTGGCCCTGCCTGCAAGTGACATTGCTGTCATTCTCTTGTGCTTTTTTCCTTGAACAGGGAGGGGACTACTTCTTTTTTTCCTTTTAACCACTAAATTGAATGAAGAAAGGAGTTTCAGTGGGAGTGAAATGCAGTTTTTTGTGAGTGAAACTCCCTGCAGATTCATATCTAATTTCCTGAGCATTTTTGTTTGTTTGTTTCTGATGAAAAAAATTGAAGGATTTTAGAAATACTGAAGTTTTGTTTTCCAAGTTTCAAAAATAAACTCTTTCCTATCTGACATGATGGAGCATTTAATTTTAACAGCTTTCAAAATGAAGCTCTTGAGTTATCATTTTGAAGCCACATTTTCCATTCAAAAACAGATCTAAATTTGAAGAGCAGAGGAAAAACAGAAGGCTTTTACAGCCCACCCAAATTAAACTAAACACTTCAAAACAAGCATTATGATTACAACATAAATAGATGCCCACAGAAACAGACTCCTTCACAATTGAACTATGGGAGAGAGGTCTGCCAAGCCCTACAGCCTGAACCGTGTGTCAGAGGTGATGCCAAGGACAGTGGAGCAGTGATGATGGAGCTAAGACTGCTCCATCTTATACTTCTATTTACCCATCTCTACTTTCTGCTCCATCTTATACTTCTATTTACCCATCTCTACTTTCTGCTCCATTAAATCTCTACCTGTGCCCATGATCTTGCCACACACCACTCAAGAGAGCTGGCTGTACTGTTGCACTGTGAGCTGATGGACAGAAATACAGAGGGTCCGCTGTGAGATTCACAGTCCTCTACAACTCTTTCCTACTCCTGTAGTGGCTTCACTGTTTTGAACATCACAGCATGTTGCAACTTTATCTTACACTGCCTAAATGTTTCACTCTTTCAACCCCAAATCCATAAAGAAAATATTGTCCCTGTTGTGGTTGGAATTTAACTGCAGATCATAGTTTCCCATTTTGAGTCCTGGCCATACCTCAAGGTATGGCTGGAGCAGATGGTCACTTGGTTGTTAAATATTTATTGGGATATTTAGTCTAGCATGTAAGCCTCACTCCCTGCTTTGTAAAGCCACATTACTTAAATAAAAGAAAGCTGATTTTGCAGTTTGGTTTGTTATATCAAAACAAATTATTCCTTCCTCAGCTGGAAATCCTACCAAAAGCTGTATTTGGATAAAGCAGGTTTTCAGCATGAAAGCACAAGAGCTACACTGCCCAAGCCTAGTGCTAACCAGTAGTTTTGAAACCTACTTAAAATTTGTAGAAGTCTCACCATTCCCAAGGATGCAAAAAATATTTCTGAAAATGCCCTTTTGCTTCTTTATTTGCCTTAGAAAGTTTGACAAGGAAGCTAAATGCTTTGTGGAATCTAAAAAAGTATGAGTTTGCTTATATATAAGGAATTATGCCAAGACGATCCCAGCCAAGTAATTTGTAACCTAGTTCTTCAGGTGACAAAAAGATGTCAAGTGTTAGTTGTGTTATTTCCTGTGTACCGTTACTGTAGGAACTGGCATGAGTTACTATGTACTAACCCAGAGAAAATTATTTCCTGTTAATAACAAAAGAAAACAAAAAAACACACTATGAAGATGAATTCTTTAGTTTCTGTTTTAATAAAACTTAGACTTACAAGCAAGTAACCACATTTTGTTTTCATAATGCCTTTCACCTTGAAGATGAAGAAATGTTTGCATTTATTTGCTAGGTGTGTTCATATATAAAGCTTAAGGTTGGAAAGACACTGTGGTTTTGACAGGTGCTGATCCCACTTGGACACAGAATATCCTGGCATGTCAGGACTTTTCCAAACAGTTGTCTTTGTGCTCACCAGAGCTAAAAGAGACACGGAATCGATTTTCCAAGGAAATGGTAAAATAGATTGAACAATTTGTGAACTATTTGGAAGCAATGAGTGTGACTGCTGTTTTTTCTGTCTCAAAAGGATTCAGATTGTAACTTGCTGGCAGTGAAATATGATAGCTGCAGAAACAAAACATCCACGAGGATGAGAACACACCTACTTATGGCACATCTCCATAGTGCCTTTTGTCTTCAATATTACTTGAGCTGATGTTTACTACAATCGATTTATTACCCCCCTAGAAAGCATTTTTGGCAAGTTCTTCTTATGTTGTCATCATATTATCCCTAAAAGGGAAAATGTATCACTAAAAATTGAAGTGCTTTAAAAAGATGCTTTATGATGATCTTTGATGAACTATAGACATCTAAGTAATTCATGTGTTTAATTGCAACTAATAAGAGAAGGACCAGAAAAGTTTAGCAATTAAGAGGGATTTTTCCCTTAACTTATATTGGAAACAAATTCTGCAGTGAGAGATTCTGCGAGAGCAGAAGTGATAAATGAGGAGGTGAATATATTTTTTTTTTCTTTAGCTTTGTAAATTTGGATGTTTGAAATATGAAAGACAAAGCAATATCCTCAGCATATTAGATGATAACTTTTACACTAGTCAAATAAAACTGAGGGGAGTGTGTGATGCTGCACTGACCACAGGAGAGGGAATAAGCATAAAGGCACATAGTCCTGTGACTAGTCAGTTTTCAAATAATTGGTCCCAGCTCTTACAGAGGTTCTTTACCTGTGACCTTGGACGATGTACTTGGGGTAAAAATTTTCAACACTCAAGTCCTCAAAGTCCTTAAATTAGTGGAGAGGGATACTTAAATTATTTTCAAAAATGTGTCAACAAAAGTTAGAGAATGTAAGTTCCTAGACTTTGACAAATTGCAGAAATGACACATTTAATCTCTTTTTTCCTGTCATCACCTATAACTCTATCTCCTACATATGTCATACCTACTTGTACTATGAGCTCCCCTCCTCAGAGTAGGCGATTGAACAGGGATAAAAAAATGATGTGGTGATCCTGCTCTATGCATTACTTTGTGCACTAACTGTGCAATAACACAATTCTGTGAGCAATGGGAGTCTCATTTCCCCTCCTGTCTTGTGTGTGCCTGGCTTTGTCTTAAAGAAGGTGCAAACCCTGACTCCGATTTTCCTGAGGTTGGAGTACAGAAAAGGTCTCTTCTCTCCCCTTCCTTTCCTCTCAGCTTGGCACCTCTTCAGTTTGGGATCTCTCATACCTAATACCATGGAACTTCAGGCTGCAGGCTTTAACTGAGATGGGGCAATTACAGATCTCATCTTGGTGCTCATTTCCACAAAACCTTTCAGAATTTGATTATTCTTACTACCTTGTCACTTCTCACCAACTTGACTGAAACTGGGCAATGGTTCAAAAATTATTTTACACACACACACTAATTATGTGCCTTATTATGCCTTAGGACAGCAATATAAATAATAACTGTAAGAATCAGAAATATCTAAAGGACAAATACTTTCAGAGCAAGGAAAACTGGCAGAAGGAAACAATGATGCTAATGTAAGAGTTCTGTCATAAAGTGATGAAATTACAAAACAGTAGAGCAACTCTATTGACTCGGTAGGGATCTGATAAATGTGAACTTGCTCTCTATGACTAGGAGAAAAGTCTATAAAGAAAATCAGGCTTCCAATTCTTATTCCATCTGGATGTATCTAATGACAAATAAAAGTGATGTATGTTTTGTCAACTGCCATCAAGATACTTGGGGATTTTCTTGGGAGATCATGATAGCATAGTGTAAGAAGAAAGGATGTGAAGCATAGAATCCTTTCTAACTGCATTCAGATTATCAGCTCCAATATCTCTAGCCATTTCAGGATGTTAAAAAAGCAAAACATTTGTTAAAATGGCAAAAAAAACACAAAAAAACACAAATCAACAAACACTTCCAGGCTGTGTGGCTGAGCTATAGATGTTCAGCACTATAACAGATACAAATGGATTGCATAGGTCAACAGAAAACCTTGAAGGAAACAGGTCACATACAGTGCTGCCATGAATGGCAACACTCATGCAGAATAAGTATCTGATCTTGATATTGAAGTAGACAGTGAAAAAACTTCAAAGGAAACAGGACTTCAGAGAAAGCAGCACTGGAGCCAATATTACACAAGGCATCAAATTAATTTTTAATAAATTGTTTGTGGATCAATCACTCTCTCAGATATAAGTTGTCACCAGTGATGTACCCACTGCAACAGTGATTCAGATGTTTCACAACAGTTACGATTCCTAGAGAAAGCAAAATTCAGTGTGCTTTATAATGACCAATATAGAGTTCTTTACAGCACAGAGTAACAGCACATTCTTCTGAGAACTATGTAAATATCAACTACTCTGTTTATAAGCACAGCCACAGAAGCTATTTCTTATTTGTAGGATCACACAACAGTATCCTAGTTGGGGGGAAAATTTCTTTTACATATTTGAAAATGAAAGAAATAATGAGCCACTGTAATAAAATTCTGGTCCAGGAAAGTGCCTGGTTAGCAGTGATGTGGTCCAGCTGAGAGCTAGAGTTAAAACCAGGTTAGCAAACAGCCACATTTTAACCTTCACTTGTTGGAATCCATGGTATACAGATGCCGTGCTTCCCAATCTGAGCATCCTGACGGTAAAAAGAAAATGCCATGAAAATTCAACGCATTTGCAAAAAGAAGAATTTACAGATGATTTCTCTAGCAGGACCTGGAGTTACTCCCACTTATATCCATTGCAAGACACTCAGTGACTTACTGGAAGCAAAATAAAAGTTAAATAAGAGCTTAAGTTTAAAACCCCTGTCAACCATAAGCTATAATTGGAACTGCTGGACTGGAAGTTGTCTGTTGCTCTCAAGAGATGGTAGCTGTAGGAAGCCCAGAAGCATATGAGAGGAACACACCCCTCCGCACCTCTGCTGTTGGTTTTGTTACAGTGATTTGCTCTGTGTGCTGTGTAATAAGTGGAGTTGGCCACTAATTTTCAATTGACTTTATTTTTTCAATGACACAGTGAGGAAAGGGGAGGCTCGCGGAGGAATCAATTAAGTACGAGAGTTCTTCTTCCTAGGGAATCAAGAATAATTTATATTTTCTGATGGGGACTTTCAAAATGAAGGGCTTCCTTGTGAATCAATATTTTACAATATTGGCACTTCCAAACAGCATGTTTATTTTCACAGAAACTGTGAAAAAAAATCCTTTCTAGAATTTTTGAATCAACTTTTTGTATGACTTCTGCAATTTTAAAACACAGGCTTGTTTCCTTTTGAGGCACAAACAAATATTAAGGCATTGACATCTCCCTCAGTATGGAAATTCCCTTCTCCACACAGTTCTGGTTTAAAATGTTTCTTTCCCTTCTTCCTCTACTCTTGCATATACAAATAGAAATATGAACTCAGCTACGGAAAGCTTTTGCTCTTGTCATTGCTCTTCACAATTAAAATCTAGCAGAAGAAACAAACAAAGGTAAATATTTTTTTCTCAAAAAAAAAAAAAATTGCTTGAGATTTCCTCTTACACACTTGATTCAAACCTTTTGCACCTCTATCTAACAACCTTTCATGTGGCATCTCAAAGGGAGGCAAATTTGATATGGGCACTCCCAAATGTTCTTTTCAAAGTCAAACTCTGTTTCTGTTTAAAAAAATATAAGATTAGAAAAAAAAAACAAAACCAAGAAAAACCCAAACAAACAGCACACTGATTCCCCACAACAAAATCTGAATATCTCTGTCTCTGAGATATGCTGTGTTTTAAGCTTAAGAACTCCCTGCCACAAAGATAACCTTATGCAAGGGCTCAATTCTAGCTGCTCTGTCACTCTGTTCTGAGAAAGCACATAAGCGTATGCGCAATTTCAAGCACATTGATAATCACACTCCTTGAATAAAGCTGGGCTGAAGTCATTCCGAGAACAGGATCAAGTGCAGACCACCTAGCAAAACTGATCCCCAAGCAACGCTGGACCTTAATTTATTCCCAAATTACTGCTCTGAAATGTATCAGCTAAGTGATACATTTTTTCAGGCAGCTATTCCACCTTGGCAATCTCCTCTTGGAAGCATAAGGAATTTGCATCCCAAAGGGATTCAGGTGGTTTAGACTACACCCTATAGATACAAATCCCTTGTGACCCTTTCTGCATCTCTTGGTATTTTATAACACAACACGTCTGTAATTTCTCTGTTAGGTTCTAGAAGAGACATCTATAGAAAAGTTCAGATTTGGAAGGGGTCTCTCCGAGTTCACTTGGTCCATTCCCTTGCACAAAGGGAGTCTCCTTCAAGGTTATATGGGGTTGCTTAGGGTCTTGTCCAGGTAGGTTTTTAATATCTCCAAGAATGGAGAGTCTACAACCTCTCTGAGCCCCTGCTCCAATGCTCGGTCTCTTAAGGCTTAGCTTTCATGCTTCTGGCTCTGACCTCCTGGCTCTTAGGGCCCCACTGCAGGACTTTGTTCAGACTTTGTTCAGCTGCACTGGCAACTCTTAACCTGGGAACCGTGGATCATTCTCCACCAGAAATTTATAACCCTGGGAAAAATCACTCTTTGTCTTGTTTCCCTCTTGCACCCTGCACAGCGCCCAAGCTAACGCCAAGCCCAGCAGCACTGCACACTGGTTTCACCCATACATGGTGCCTTCTCTCCATCTCCCTGTCTGCAGTGTGCTCATGTCTCTGAAGGCTGGCACACTGTAGAGGAGGAAATACCGTCAACTACCCAACATCTATGGTGTGGTGAGAACAGGCACGGAGGGGAGGGTGAGATGCTATGTGTAGTCATACCTGTCATCATGCAGTCATGTACTGAGGTGGTCATTACTTTGGACCCCACTGAACAGGGTTTAGCAACATCATATTTTCCAAGGGAAGGAGAGAACACGAACACTTCCCAGGGAGCAGCTGTTAAACTTGTGCATACTGCTATTCCCAGTATCTTCAGGTCTAGATGTTGATGTGTTACCAAAAAAAAAAAAAAAAAAAAAAAAAAAGGTAGAAGAAAACAAATAATGTGTTAAATATCCTTCAAGAACACTTTCAGAGAATGATTTCAAGTGCTTTGAACATAAATAGACTCCCTCCTAATTAAGTCATCCTATTAATTTCTTCAAATAAAAGGTGCTCATTAAATGTCTGGATTTATCTTGGGTTTTTTGAAACAGATCTGTCTGCCTTTTCAGTATTTTTGAAATATATGGATACGAAATAGCTTTGAAACAAATAGATAGTGGTCTGAACCTTATCAGTACAGCCAGCTGAGCACAGACTCCGGGATGCGGATGTTTTCATTATTAATACCAAATTCAGTATATGATTGGATTCAGTTTAATATCTAGGTGGAAATGATTGTCCTGTGTGGAGGATGTGTCCTGGGGTGGACACCAGAAGGTTTGATCTGCAGACCTACGTTTACAAAAGGCTCACAGTGTTACCTGAACTGATTCATTTATGGTTCTCTCCCGGTGTCCACACATATTCTTTATGGAAGGTCATTTTTCAACCTTTTTTATGTTTGAAATACGATTACTCCAATTGTAATTTCAATTGAGCATTTTTTTAGTTATTCTCTTTATTTGCTAGCGCTTGAGAGTAGGAAAACTATCACAGAATCACAGAATCACAGATTGTTG
>NW_010308831.1:0-901 GCF_000700745.2 Antrostomus carolinensis
GCCTCTAGCCAGGGTCAACCCACCACATACAGCCATCATCACCTTAGAAAAAGAGGATATCTTCCTGCTAAAGCATGTTTTGCATGGTTTCACTTGTCAAATCCTTCTAGATGAAAAAAGGAGAAAATACCTAACTCTGGTGATCTGCATTCTATTTGCCTAATTATTATGTTTGACTTCCTGCAGTTTTTAAAATCTCTGTAGTTTGATATCCAGTAAATAGGATTATTTAATCTAGATTTTCAATCATTCAACGGAATTCTTCCTCCCATGGTGCAAACAAGCTAAGTAAAAGTCCAGCTAACATTTTCCTTTATAAATACATCTCAAATGAGTTGATAAAATATACTGAATAGCCAAATGGTGCAGCAGCATCTTTAAAAAGACAACAACGCATGTGGGTATGAAATGTGACACAGGCAATTAACATGAATGAGCACCTCTCTTAGAATAAGGTTGAGAAGGTACTTGAAAAGTACTTGACCTGCTAATTGACATCTGAGTTTGTCGGCATAACTTCAGCTTCATCACCTATTGACTTAAGATTAGCTGGTAAATAACCTTAAAAATGAAGTTACCAAGTTCAAGACGAATATAATAACCTTAAAAATGAAGTTACCAAGTTTAAGATGAATATAAAAGGATGCAACATTATTTCCTCACTGCCACGTCTTATAGATGTAACTGACACACCACCTTTTGGGTTTTTTTGTTGTTGTTTGTTTGTTTTTTCCCCTCAATACAGAAACTAAATATTTTGGCATTTTACATAATTTTGACATAATGATTGACAGAAGCCATGCATACGGAGTATGGCCTAAGTTAAAGATGCAGTTACTGAGAAGGCAAGTTGTACCAACCAGCTTCGTGGTGGGTCAACCTTGGCGGGCTGCTGAAAGCT
>NW_010308831.1:914-1402 GCF_000700745.2 Antrostomus carolinensis
CCGCACCTGCACTCCCCCCACCTCTACAGGATAGGGGACGAAAATAAGACCAAAAAAAAGTTCCTGGGGCAAGATAAAGCCAGGAATATCACTGACCAAGTACCACAATGGGAAAAAAGAAAACAGATTTAACATGAGGAAAATGAATTTAATTTACTGCCAACTAAAAACAGAGTTGGATAGTGAGAAAAAGAGATAAAAAAACTAAACCACCTTCCCCCTACGCTCTCCTTCCCAGGCTCACCTTCACTCCCGACTCCTCTTCCTCCTCCCCTCTGAGGGGCACAGGGGGATGGACAACGGGGTTCTGCGTTCAGCCCAGGGCAGCTCCTCTCTGCCGCTCCTCCCTCCTCACCCTGTCCCTGCTCCAGCGCGGGGCCTTCCCAGGGGCTGCAGGGAAACCCCTGCCCCAGCGGGGTCTCTGCCCCCCGGGGCCGCAGGGGCATCTCTGCCGGGGCGCCTGGAGCCCCTCCTCCCCTCCTCCCTCT